>NC_136500.1:148050935-148053435 GCF_053919585.1 Euprymna scolopes | reverse complement strand
TATTTTGAAAGTAGATATTGAAGTAGCCGGGAAAACAGAAGAGTTCGGGGAACAAAAACCTTTGGGAAAGAAACCTTCAAGAGTCCACATTAAAATTTTAAATTTCTTGAAACCCGATTATAAAGGCCATCAAATTTATGTCTTTTCATGAAAAAGCAAGGCATAGGTCCCTTTATTCGGCGTTGTTACTTTTTGTAGTAGTTCTAACATCCAAGAGATGGTGCAAGAAGCAGGATTTACGTCTGTCCGTTAAAATTCCATATTTCTCCATTAAATTTTGTGTTATATTGTTAGGATGGTCTTGCATAGATGCGCTAGTTTGATGAATTCTTTTTCCTCCTATGTTGGATCGCAAAAAACGGTATTTGTTCAATGAGACTCTTGTGATGGATCTTTCTTAAACTGGTCAATTCAGCTGTGTCCAATCTAGTGAGTTTATCAGTAGGAAGTGACGACTAGAAAAGGAATGTGAAAGGAATTTAGAGATGGTACACGTGTTTGCGTGTGGGGTTGTTGGGATAGCACTTAGCTGATAGCCGTAAGGGGTATAGGAGGGATGGGGATGTGTCTGTATGGGTGACGGGGGTGGATTGGGATGAACCGGGGGGAGGGGGAGCTTATCTTAGGTTATATTTTCCTTACATTTAAATGTTTTAATGTAAATACTAAAATATGTATATATATATAACTGTGTTTCAAAATATCAAATTTAGCCACTCTATTTTCTGACGTTTGAGAGCAATATTTGATTCTGATAAGCCAATCATTTGGAGAAATTATTGCTGTGTTCTTCGCCAAACATTTAATTTCTATTGATTTAATCGATTACCTATTCAATCCAACTCTATAATCCTTTCAGTAACGTATAGTTTCTCGAGATTCACCGTTGATTTTCACTTCACAATCAACAGAGAAAATTGTTCAATTAGATTAACGCTTTAGTTAAAATTGGTAAATGAAAATAGCGATAATGTTTAAAGGTTGCGGTTAGAAAAGAACGCAAAAAAATTTAGTATGGGTCTTAAAATCGTTTAATGTTGATGTTTTTGCTAATTATTCACTAGTCTATATTATTAGTATTAACATTGAAGAGTCATTTAAAATTAAATTAAAATTCGAGTTTCGTTTTAGATAAACACGGCATCAGATCAAACTCTGTTTTGTTTCGGTTTAGCTTATTCACACGGGGATTCTTTTCAAACGTATTTTTCTCAATTTTAAATGCATAACTATAACTAGATTTTAAATGGAAACGATTACCTACTTATTAGTACATAACAAACACGATTTGTTTTAGCTTGTTCACGGAATGTTGATCAATTTCAAGCATTCTTTATTCAATTTTACATGTATAATACTAACTGGATTTTAAATGGAAATGATTTGGTAAAAAGAGCTAAAAATGCAACTTCAAGGTAAAAAAAAAGCCAACAATCAGTGGTAAATGGATATATTCTGACTCAGAAAACAGCACCCCCCCCCTTTGCCGGAAACATGGGCTAAAGGAGAAAATAAATGAAACAAGAGTTATGACACTGCCGGAAGTAAACACAAGGTCCACTTTCAACTCAATGTTAGTTCTGCATATTTGAAAATGGCTGGGTTACCAGTGTTGTATCAAAGGTGGTCTCCCTGTAGCTTGACATATATAAAACACACTACGTGTGTGTGTAAGAGAGAGAGAGAGAGAGAGAGAGAGAGAGAGAGAGAGAGAGAGAGAGAGAGAGAGAGAGATATGTCACATTTGGGCTGGTGCATCTGCTGCTTGTCTCTCACTCCTGGACAGGATTCAAAAGAGAGTCGCTAACCTGATAGGTCCTAAACTGTCATCTAGGCTTCATCCTCTGTCCCACCGACGAAATGTTGCATCGCTCTGCCTGTTCTACAAGTACTTTAATGGTGAATGCTCTGACGAACTACAAGCATTTGTACCTCCTCGATGTGACTACCACTGACAAACTCGATAAGCAACTAAGTCCCACCCCTTTACAGTAGAGATCCCTAGGTATAAGAAAGTCTTTTACTCCAATAGTTTCTTCACCAAAACTGCAAGTCTTTGGAACTCCCTTCCGGGATTCTGCTTTCCCAACTGTACTGATATGCAGAAGTTCAAGTGTAATGTGAACAAACATATTTCTACTCATCTCCCTTCATAATGCCCCTGCAAATTATGTCTCCGATTGTAGCCCCCTAATTCAAAATGGCACTTGCCTTGTTTGGGGCGAAAATTGAATGAAAAAAAAAAGATGTAACATTACGCTGTATTACACGTTACTTTAGTAATAGATGTCTTGAGACTAAAGCTGCAATCAGGACTGCCAGCAACCACTGTAAAAGAGTAATAAAAAATGCAAGAGAGCTGTATGCTCAGTCCGTTAAATCCAAAGTAACTGAGCAGCGGCTTGGTTCCCACCAGTTCTGGCAAATAGCAAACAGGATCTTGAACAGAAGCGTGCGTTCTATCCCAACTACCATCAATGGACCTGAGGTCATCTCGCTA
>NC_136500.1:148023435-148038435 GCF_053919585.1 Euprymna scolopes | reverse complement strand
TCTTTTTGTTCCATTTTCTGCGAGTACAGTCAACTGGCTATTTTATTTTATAATTAAAAAAAAGCCATATTGTGAAGGTGGGCTCTCTCTACCGTGCTAGAAAACTAACAACACCCGAAAGTATCCTGTACCTCTATAAGGCAACCATTCGCCCATGTATGGAGTATTGCTGTCATATTTGGGCTGGTGCATCGGCTACTAGTCTCTCGCTCCTTGACAGGGTTCAAAAGAGAGTCGCAAATCTGATAGGCCCTAAACTGGCATCAAAACTTCAGCCTCTGTCCCATCGACGAAACGTTGTATCCCTCTGCCTTTTCTACAAGTATTTTAATGGTGAATACTCTGATGAACTGCAAGCACTTGTGCCCCCACGACGTGAACACCCTCGACAGACCCGACAAGCTTCAAAATCCCACCCCCACACTGTAGAGATCCCTAGATGTAAAAGATCTTTCTACTCCAGTAGTTTCCTCCCCAGAACCGCTAGACTTTGGAATTCCATTCCAGGTCCCTGATTCCCCAACTGTACTGACGTGCAGAAGTTCAAGTGCAACGTGAACCAACATCTTGCTGCCCAAATCCCTACATAGTACCACAGTAGTTGTTGCCCCTGATAGTAGTCCCCTACACCAAAGTGGTAATGTGCCTTGTTTGGAGTGAAAATGTAATTAAAAAAAAAAAAGAAAGAAGAGAGTAATTAAAAAAAAGTTTCTTTTTAAAATTTTAAACCATTGTGCAAGTGAATCAATATCTGTTCCTTTATAATTTATATTAAAAATTATTAAAAAACTAAAAACAATGTGTTGTGTGTTGAATTGGAAAAATCTAAATCTGAAATATTTTAAAAATAAGTTGTTTTTAGCTTTAACAGATAAAAAAGAATTTGCTAAAACATTGTTTTAAATTCGTCATTATTTGTTTCATTTTATTTTTTTATCTATTTTATTTATAAAGCGTTTTAAAAAATATTAACTACCGTGGAATTTCCACGGGTTTTGCTAGTTTATTACTAAATTAGTATTTCCGCTTTGATCCTGCCAATAATTTTACTTACCTCCTTCAGATGAATGTGTCCGGTCATGCTTGATTTACTATCGCCGTTTGGCACAAGGTCACAGTGGGCCTCTTTCAAAGCTACAATTAAGAAGGTTAATGGTTAAAGCTTAAACAACGCTAGTTAGAAAAGAACAACATCAAATTAGCGTAAAATATGCTTATATTGTGTATTTAAATTTTTGAGATGAGGATTAATTATTCGTATTATTTGGAATAATCGGACTACTGTTCTCATTTTTACTGAAATTTAAACAACATTTCGGTCGATGTAACCTCCGACCTTCTTCACATGTACTTAGTGAACTCGGGCATCTTTCTGTTGAACTTGGGAATCCGTATGGAATTTTGAACGGAAGCTTTTATTTAACCCACGTAGATTGCATACTTTTGTTCCATCAGCCATGATCCTTGGCGTAGTGGATATATATATATATATATATATATATATATATATATATATATATATATATATATATAGTACAAAACTTTGTTGAAATTCAAGACTTACATTTTTTCTTCGTTATAACTTTTGTTTATTTCATCTTGGCTTTCTGCATTACAGCCGTTTCGTTAATGGGATGGCAATTTTATGATTTTATGGGTTCATAAAAATTAAAGGAATCGGGTTATGTTGATGTTTTTAAAAGTTGACAGAAAAAGTGACACAAAAAGGATTGGCAGATTTGATTGTGAACCAAGCGGACGCAACGATATACTCCTCTCTGTCTCTCTCCCACTCCTCTCTCTCTCTCCACCGTAACAGAGGAACAACGAGGAATAAAAACGGACTGTTGCTTATGCCAAATGTGTTGCTGTGTATTTGAATTCTAGAGAAAAAGGTTCATAACATAACACTATCTTATTAACTCTTATTCTTAAGTGATGCCTGACCTTGATAAATGACGACTCTTTGTAGCCAAAAAATCATTACAACTGCGTGCGCTTACTTTTATTTGATCATCGAGGGTTTCAATATCTTGCAAGTTTTCTAACATAGACCTCTCATACACTTACTTCTGGAGTGTTGGCGATGGTGGTGATGGTGATGATGATGGTGATGGTGTATCTTTTCCCTGTCATGATCATCGTGATCACCGTGGTCATCGTCGTCCTTGGCGTCGCTGTGGTCATCAAGGGGGCCGTGATGTTCACCATGCTCATCGGGAAGATCGGTGTGATCACCATGGTGATGATGATGTTGACCGAAGTGTTCGTATTCGCCCTCTTCAATAAGTTCGGCGAAATCGTCGTGCATGTCCATGTGCAAGTAGACATGGGCACCGTCGTCGTCGGTTTTCAAGTGCGTGCTCTCATGGTGATGGCCGCCATCTTGATCGTTTGTTTGCAAGTGGATGTGGACACCGCCGCCATGGTGCTCCTCCATGTCATGAACCATTTCCCACAGGTGGGTCAGGTTCGACTCGAGTTTGTCCACGCGATCCGAAATCGGACCTACAAGAAAGAGAAAAATAAAAAGTTATATCTAAAGTCGTATTCCTGTCTGCCTGGTTGTTTATCACTCGATAAACATATATAAAATGTACACTATTTCGCAAATTACTTTTAATACTGAAAACGGGTTTTATCGAAGCTACTGAAAGACAAGGCCTGTTAACTGAAAAATGACGTCACATTGACGTAGCGGCATGTAGGCAACAGGAGATCGCGTTTCTGTTTGCACGTAGTTTATTTTCCTAAAAATAAAAAAAAAACAGCAATTCTCAATTCTCAATTTAGATCTGGACATTTAGGGGGCTAATTTTAATTTAACAAAGTAATTGACGCTATTTTATTAATTAAAAGGGTATTTAATTAAAACTGCATTCAAGTAATTTCATAACATTGTCAATATAAATTGAAGAAACAATACTTTTTTTATTGATAATACAACAAACATTATGTCGAGTTAGAACAAATAGTTTTTACATGGGAATTTTTTCGTTATTTTTATTAATTAAAGCGTATTTAATAAAAAAAAACTATATTTAAGTCATTTCTTGACCTTTGATAACACTGTCAATATAAATTAAAAAAAGTATCCATTTGCATGGATAATGTAACAAACATTATGTTGAATTAATTTTCTTTTTCTGTTTATATTCTTTATGAAGGTAAAACAGATTTTCACATATATCTGTCAGAGAAAGTCGAAAATTTAATGTTTTTTTTAGTTTTTAAAATTGTAAAACAAATAATTTTTTCAGTCTGTTCCCTGAATACTGAATAAAACCTTTCATTGAGTATTTCTAAAGATTTTAAAGTTATGTGTATTTTGCGAAAGAGTCGCCATGTTTTCTTGAGAACGAAAACGTGTAACTTTTAGGTAAAAGCAATATTTTCGTAATAGTTTTTACTTCCTTTGTTCTTTTGAAATATATTTAAAATTTTTGTTTGTTTGTCTTATAAAATTTCAGCTTGTAAATAATTTACGTGACTAAAATAGGAATTAATTATTGAAGAAATGTTCCATTCATTCTAAGACACCCCTTCACAAACGCAAATAGGTAATTTAACTTCAAAATTCATTACCTAATCAGTTTTAATCAACTTTTCTACATGAACTAAAAACAAAGGTTACATTAAACTTTAGTTTACAGAACAGGGATAAAAAACGGACACTTTTAACAAAATCCCACAAACACAAACTGGGTGGAAAAAACAACAAATATACAAAAAAATAAATGTTACCAAAGGCAAGATGAGTTACTTTTCTTCCAACATAGATATTTTTTATGTTGTAATTTATTTTACGAGATTTTGTACTTCAAAAAATGTAATGTCAACTATGCTAGAATAAAAAACAAATGGCGATCTCATTACAGCCATGAGGAGCCCTGATAATCATTCAAAAATCGAAAATTAAGGAAAATATTAGAAACACATCAAATAAATGCCACCATCAGTGCGAAAATTTATATGTTAAAGATATGTTAAAATACAAAATAATAATAATAATAATAATAATAATAATAATAATAATAATAATAATAATAATAATAATAATAAATTGGAAAGGAATACCTCAGGAGAACAACAAAAAAAACTCATAGAAACAAAATTATATAGTAGAAGCCTAATAAAAGGTATAAATACATAGGTAGTATCACTAGTAAGATACTCTGGACCGTACATAGGGTGGACTAAAGAAGAACTGAGACAACTCGATCAGAAGACCAGGAAACTTATGTCCGATGAACAATATACTACACCGAAAGGACGATGTTGACCGACTCTACATGAAAAGGAATGACGGCAGTAGAGGACTGGTTTGCATAGAAGACCGTGTGAATGACATAAAAAAGAACTAGATAATCATTCAAAAATCGAAAATTAAGGAAAATATTAGAAACACTCAAAACAAGATGAGCTATTTTTCTTCCAGCATAGATATTTTTTGTGTTATAACTATCTTACATTTTTTTTTACTACAGAACAAAGTAATGTCTATACATATTAATATTATATATATATATATATATATATATATATATATATATATATATATATATATATATATATATATATATATATATAAGTGAAATTGTTTGTGTGTATGTGTGTGTGTGTGTTTGTGTGTGTACATTTCCCTGCCAAACTACTCTGTCAATTTTCAGTCTACAGACTCGAGATTTGACATAATATGAGTATTGAAAGGCTAGTCCAAAGCACGTGAAGATCTGATCATTTGATTCTAGATTTTGCTCTCTAGTCAAGGGAACGACGTTACGAATACTCCAAATCCGTGCATATATCTGTCCGACTCCTAACGTCAGAGATATCCTGTCATGTTAAAGCAATTAGAGGGCATGGAGGAGTGTAGGTTAGTTTCGCTTTATGCTATAATATCTGGGGAGTTTCCTATGGATAAGAAAGAATCTACATAATGTAAATTACTTCTAAGTTGGTTAGTTGGTTGTTTTACGGCATATCAACCCTTTTTAGGTCATCTAATGCTGAATCCAGTAATTTTGAAGGAAAAGATTTTAATAGAATTTTTTTTTTCAAGTCGGTTTCTATTCAACCCATAGTTGGGATCCTAACAGGTACTACCACTCCAGATCAGAGTGGACCTGGGAGCAATGGCAATTAAGGGGGCTCCATACTCCCCAAAGCCCACAAGCTGGGGCTTCACTATCGGATATATTTTAAGGTCATATCCAGAACCACTTCTAAGTAAGGAAATACATGTGAACGCGAGCCTCATTTGTTTTGCTGAGGTGGGCGCTTGGTTCAACCGTGTTTTTTTGTTTTGGAGGTAATTTCATTTGATTTTTTTAGTTTGAGGGTAGAGTGGGTCGGGCGAAGTGGGTCAGTTTAATGCCAAATATGCTGTTCGAAAAGCATATTAATTATATTAAAAAAAAAAATCAGTTTTTAAAATAAAATTGTTTTAATTTTACGAGAAATGTTAATTTGAGATTTTACAATATGCTAAAAATCTCCAACTTGGGTTATTTTCTTTTTATGTACGAGCGAAATTCCAAGTCTTAAACTTTTTTTTAAAACAAAAAGTTGAAGAACTACGAAAACGAGAGTAGTACCTTTTGTGTTCTGGAATTAATTTTTCTACATAGTAACCACCATTCTCAATACCATTTTGCCGGGAATTCGATGACGCAACTCTGCTTCTGATGGTCAGAGTAATACGAGCTTTCACGGATTGATTTTTCTCCGCTTAGCCTGAACTTAATTACGTTAAAGTTTAATTTGAAATAACTTTTTCTAATTAAGCCGATGATGAAAGTTCTCATACTGTTTTTTTTCTCTCTTTTTACTATTAGGTCCCATTTGACTTGTGACAGACTTCTCTTTGGGCTACTGCACTGCCCGAAAAAAAAAACAATTTTTATTATTTCAGCTGTTTTGAAGGCTTTCCAATCGGATTATATGCATCGTCACGCTGGACTTATTTTGGAATCCATTCTCTCTAAAGAACTATTTTGCATTTCGGATCAACTTGATAGGATTTTCATGCAAGCTGAAATATTATGCGCGGTTTGTTTATATATATATATATATATATATATATATATATATATATATATATATATATATATATATACAATGTATATATATATAATGTATATATATACAATATATATATATAATGTATATATATATATATATATATATATATATATATATATATATATATACATCGTTTACATATCCAGCATATTTTCACTTTTTTATTTGGTAATTTCTAACTACAATAAATTGCGGTTTCACTTAATGCTTTAACTAGCAAATTCTAGCATTGCTACAAATATAAGTTGCTGATTTCTTTATGTCCTCCGATGAGAAGAATAACAAGAATAGCATTCTTTGAAACTCCGCGAAATAAGGACTTTGTAAATTGTTTTTGGAGTATTCAATCGGACGATAAATTTGGATTGTAAAGTTAAACTTACAGTTTTGATTTTCTGTCTCTTATATATATATATATATATATATATATATATATATATATATATATATATATATATATATACATATATATAGAGAGAGATAGATAGATAGATAGATAGATAAATAAATAGATAGAAAGATATAGATATTTAATATATATATATATATTTAATATCTCTTTCTTTCTCTCTCTCTATATATACACATTATATATATATATATATATATATATATATATATATATATATATATATATATATATATATATGAGCAAACAGTTAATGAAATATGTTAAAAAACACTTTGAAATGAGTTAAAAACATATTTAATCTGAAAAGGAAACACTAGATAAATGGATAGTCCTTAATCCGCGGAGTTTCAAAGAAATACTCTCCTCATCAGAGGGTAGGAATTAGCAAAATGCAGGATCGGATTTTGCATGCAGAAGTATTTGATGAAACAACAAATAAGTCAAAGATCTTGCTTGAAAACAAAATAAGTTAAGCAGAGGGAATATGGTAAAGAAAAGGGTGATTAGTTATGTCTCGGAAGTAGAGTGAAAAGCACATCTTATTTTTCTTTTATTAATATTAGTTTTTCCTTGTACACACTTTTTTGTGAATTATTCCATGGATTTCTGCCTTTGGATTATTATGGACCATCTTCGTCCAATTACGGGATTTCTTTGGATTTTACCGTCACTGGATTTTTTTTATCTTCCACCAGACTATCCATTAATGTGTAATCACCTTTTTCTTTACCATATTCCCTCTGCTTAACTTACCTTCTGAACTACACCTTTTGTCGATCAAATTAAGAAATAAGGCATTCAATTTAAAAATTAACGCATTCAAATTAAAGAATATGGCATTCAATTTAAAAAATAACACATACAAATTAAAAACTAACGCATTCAAATGAAACAATATGGCATTCAATTTAAAAAATTAACGCATGCAAATTAAAAACTCACGCATTCAATTTAAAAATTAACGCATTCAAATTAAAGAATATGGCATTCAATTTAAAAATTAACGGATGCAAATTAAAAACTAACGCATTCAATTTAAAAATTAACGTATTCAAATTAAAAAAAATGTGGCATCCAATTTAAAGATTAAGCATGCAAATTAAAAACTAACGCATTCAATTTAAAAATTACCGCATTCAAATTAAAAGTTATTTTTAAAATTTGATTGATAAAACGTGTAGTTAACTAATAAAACTTGAAAATATCGTATACTATACTATGTTACCTATAATAATCGCTCCAAAATCGAAAATTAAACAAAATACTGGCAGAACATTACATCTCTGCACGATTGGTGACATTTATTGATTGTGGTTTCCACGAGTATTTTGTTTAATTCTTGATTTTTGTGCGATTATTGAGGCTCAGCAATGGCCTGAATGAAACCACTATTTTCGTTCTAATCCGACAAGCCTTACACTACCTTTATATTCAATTAAAAAACACACACTTTAAAATAAGTTAAAACGCAAATCACTTATCCAGGTAGATGGAAGAATAACTTATCTTGCCTTTTGTAATATTTGTTACATATTTGTTTTTGTTTGTTTTTATTGTCTTTTCGCTTTGTTGACTATACTGTAAATTGAATGAAAGAAAAAGAGGCAGATTTGCCGTTTAGTTGTCAAAATATCCTCGAACCAGGTAATCACAAAAGGGACACTTAAAGGTCGACACAAGTATCTTAGCAGAAGATTTTTTTTTCTACATGTTTCACAAACTTTAAATGGGTAAAATATAATCACATAATTATTGAAAATGTGATCATGTGATTAAAATTGCTCGGCTGGGTTTGGACCCCAGTTTCGCTCATGGATTCGCCTCTTGTATGCTAACCCCGGTGCTATGGTGGAGGTGAATGGGGTGAGATCGAAGCCCTTCAGGTTAACAAGATCTATCCGTCAAGGTTGTCCGTTATCACCCATGCTGTATGTCATCGCGCTTGAGCCCTTTTTGCGCCAGCTTAGGGTGAATCCGGTCCTTCGCGGGATTACTTTGCCAGGTGGTTCTACCCCAGTAAAGTATACCGCCTATGCCGACGACGTGACTGTGCTTGTAACAAGCAATGCCGAGATTAGAGTCGTCGACATGGAAACAAGACGGTATGCACAGGTAACAGGGGCCATAATCAACCACGTTAAGTCTATTGGCTTACGTGTTGGTGCCTGGAGGGGAACGCCCCTTCAGGGGCCCTTTGGCTGGACTGATGGGCCCTGCAAGCTACTCGGCGTCTGGTTTGGCCCCGACCTCCAGCTGGAGAAAAATTGGTCGGAAGTGTTGAAAGCGGTCAAGACCACAGCTCATTTGTGGTCTTTAACTTTAAAGGGTCGGGCGGAGGTATGCAATACTCATATCTACCCCCTGATCCTATACCGTCTATCAGTGCTTCCACTCCCGAAGTCCTCACTACTTGAACTAGTGCGTGCTCTTTTCGCGTTCTTATGGCGCGGAAAGCAAGCCATGGTTGCTCGGGAGATCTGTTGCCTGCATCCGTCTGAAGGCGGTCTGGGTATGCCGAATATCAAAATACGTAGACACACTCTAAGGCTGATATACCTAGACCGAATGTGTACACCTGACTTAGGGAACGGTGTCTTCTGGATGGAAGACACTAAGAAAGCCTTTCCGGCTTTGGAGAGTGTGCATTCGGCTGAGGGGGAGGCACGCAGGAGGCCCCGAAACGAATGCCATTTCTATCGCGAGTGTCGACAGGCGTTGAAGTTCCTTCAACGGGTGAATGAAAGCCTCTCTGACACCCGGCTGTTGTCTCGCAAAGCGCTATATAGGGTTTTAGTGAGGGGATCTGTCCGAGACGAAAAGATTGAGGAGTTCGGTTTCACGAATGAGGAGCGTCGCTCGATGTGGCCTTGGGCGCCCGGGATGAGCTGTTTCGATAACTACGAGGCATCGCTCACCTGGCTGGTAATCCGAGATGCCCTCTGGGTTCACAAAAAACTTTTCATAGCGGGTTTTACAATGACACCTAGTTGTGTCCGATGCGGAGAATGGGAGGAAGACCTAAGCCATGCTTTCTTCCGCTGCGCTATCGTTCGACCGTTATGTGAGTTAGTTGAGAGCTTCACGGTTCGCATACTGAACGGGCGTTTTTTTGTGCTGGATGCGGTTTCCCCGTGCTGCAATTGGGCGCCGAGTATGAAGAAAGAGGAACGTTATGTTTTTCTGTGTTTGCTAGCTGTTATGAGAGGCGTGATTTGGTCGACACGACAGAAGGAGGTTTACGGAGATGAGACCTTCACTGCTCCCCAGCTTGTTCTCATGTTCAAGCATCGGTTGAAAATGCGAATTAAGCTGGAGAAGGTGAAACTCACTCCTGTGAATTTCAACGAAAGGTGTGTGAAAGCTTCGCGACTGTGTAGAGTGACTGGAGCTGGCCTTGAATTCGTTTCTGATTTGATTTAGGTCAAAAAGGATTTTGGGTATCCTGAACTAACAAGACATCAGTATCGGACCGATTAGTTTAGTATGGGTTAGTTAGGCTTTATTGTTTGATTTTTTTTAACTTAGCTAGAGTATGTATGTATTCATCGTCCCAGTCCCTCTTTTAGTTTGCCCTTGTCCCCCCCTTTTTTTCCCCCCACCTTAGGTTCGATAACCCCCATTCCCGACCCCAATTAGGTGATGGATGGACTGCTTTGTCAGTGATGCAGGTCGTCTTTGTGGTGTTTATTCAATAAAGTCAGTTTTCGTGTGGACCTGCGTCTTTTCGACTGACAAAGCTTTCTATCTGCCACAATTAGTAGTGGAGGGCTCTTTTACTAACTACTATTTTTTCATTGTAAATATTTCATTCTTTTTGTATATAATTTTTTTAGCCCCCCCCCCACATCATGTATATATCATTTTTCGGGTTATAATTAGGATTCCCATAGAGTGATTCTGGTATTCTGGTGAAAGAGTCTAGTTAAGTTAACTTTATGTTAGATAGGTCCACATTAACCCCCCTATTTTTGGCCTTGTGCCACATTTTGTGTATATTTATGCAAATAAATATTAACACCAGAGCGACCCTCGCCTGCTCGGTGACGTTTATCACTGTTTTCAGTTGTAACCTTTTTACGTTGTTGTTCCAGTAATACATTGTTTAAACTCTATTCCGTTGTTCTGTTTTCTTTGTGGCTTATTGCAAGACATAACACTGGCGACATTGGATTCGGAGAACGTACTCACGTTTAAAAACAGTGTTCTAAAAAACTAAACACTGACGACATTGGATTCAAGGAGCATGCTAAAATCGAAACCAGTAACGACATTGAAAAAAAAATACTCGCGTTGAAATAGTATTCTAAAAATACTAACGACGTCGAACTCAAATGTTATCAAGCCTAAGGAAGTGTCTAACATGACACTTGCAACTGAAAGGTTCACGGTAACTAAAAAAAAAAAAGACAAAAAAAAACGCAGATGATTACGGGGGTGAAGAGTTGAAAAGAAAAAAAAATTCGTTACGACTTTCAAAAAGAAAAAAGGTTCATCGCGACTTAGAAAGGTAAATTTTTATACTTTTGGAAAAAGAATTCGTCACTTGTGGTTTTCGATGCTAAAATCGGGCGTTTTTTTTTCTCTGGAGAAAAATATACACTTGATTTTTTTTTCTTTAGACAATGAACTTTTTATATATTTATATTTTTTTCTGTTCGTTTTATTGTCTGGAGGAAGAAATAAGAAAGAATAAAACGGTTTTGTAAAATTAGCGAACGTTTTGAAATTGCTAATGCTGACAAAGCAAAATGGACGAATTGAAAGAAGCGTTGGGACATTTGACCAAGTTGCATATCGATGCCGCAAAGCGTCAGTCACAATCCGAAAAACACTAGACTAAACGTCAAATACGATTCGAGGAACAGCAAAAGGAATTGCAAAAACAGTTAGCGGAATGTCAAATACGAACCGAGGAGTTACCGAGGAGAAATTATTAAGAATAATGCGAACGCGGAAAGCAATTCAGCATTTTCTCAGAATACAATATGGACCGCGAAAGACAATTTTAAATACGAGGAAGAGTAAAAATCATTCGCAGCGTATTTCCGGCGTTATGAAGATTTTTTTAATATTGACTGCAGCAACTGGTCTAATCAAAAGAAAATCAGACTTCTACTACGAAAATTGGAAATGGCTGAGCATGATAAATTTGTGGATTACATCGTGCCAGCAGATATATCATTCAATGAGACGGTAAATTTGTTAACAGAACTTTTCTCGCCGAAAACGTCTGTTTTCCATAAGATGTGGAGATGTTTGAATGTGGTAAAAGACGATAATGACGATTTTGCCACCTACGCAGCTGTAGTGAACAAACACTGTGCTGACTTTAAGTTGTCTGAACTAACAGCAGACAATTTTAAATGTCTTGTGTTTGCGCAAAGGTTAACCTCGGGAAAAGATGCGGAAATCAGGCGCAGAATCCTTACAAAATTAGAAAATGAACCGAACTTAACACTTCAAAAATTGACTGAGGATTGTCAAAAAGTAGAAATTATAAAAAAAAAGATGTAATAAATATCAAAGCAGGCATCGCGAATATAAAAAAAGTAACTAAGAAAAAAACCGTCGAAATGGCACACAGACACTAACCACCGAAACTCAGAAAAACTAAACGCACCGAGCGCTTGTTTCAGATATGGTGGAATACGTTGGGTAAGGGATTGCCCATTTTTTTTACAAAAAGATACCATTTATGCAATAAGATCGATCATAAAAGTTCGCACTGTGGGAAAACTACGAATAGAAGCCGTGTACGTCAAACCAGAACTACGGACGTCGCAGATGAAAATCTACGCAAATATGTAATGGTTAACATTTTCGGCCAAATTCCAATTAGACAGTGGATCGGATCTTTCAATAATAAATCTCAAAACGTGGAAAATATTACGAAAGCCGACTATGTTAAAAACTAACAGAACGGCGACGGCCGTTAATGGTAAAAAAATTCATTTTGAAGGTGAATTAATTACAAACGTCACTTTACGGGGGAAAACAAAAAACTAAGATTGTATGTGCTAAAAGACAGTGAAAACCTGTTCAGTTCTGACAGCATGGAGGAGTTTCGTCTCTGGGATGTTCCTATATCCACATTCTGCAAGAAAATAGATACCCGCCCAGCAGAAACGGAGAAACTTATAACTTGTTTTAAAAAAGAATTCACAAACGTATTTACTCCTGGCCTGGGGAGATGTACAAAAATGGCCGCAGATTTTAAGTTGAAATCTGGCACACAACCGGTGTTTAAAAAGAAACGTAATCTCCCGTTCGCTTCCCTGAACAAAATAAATCAGGAACTAGACAGATTAGAAAGCATCGGTATGCTGGCTAAAATTGAATATAGTGAGTGGGCTGCTCCGGCCGTTTACGTAAAGAAAAGGTCCGGGGAAATTCATGTTTGCGCCGACTTCGCGACCGGAGCCAACTTTTCACTATCCATTACCTAGTCCAGAAGAAGTGTTCACGAAATTAAATGGCGGCAAGTTTTTTTCTAAGATCGACCTACAGATTCCGGTAAACGACAAAAGCGCTGACCTCGTCTGTATTAACACTCATTCGGGGTTTGTACAGATACGAAAGACTCGCGTTTCGTATCAAAGTGGCACCCGCAATATTCCAGCAAGTAATGGATACTATGCTGTCCGGCTTGGACACCGCAATCGCATATCTTGATGACATTATCATAGCAAGCAAAAGCAGGGAGCAACATGAAAAACATATCAGACAAGTATTCAGTCGAATACAAGATTATGGATTTAAGATCAAAGCAGATAAACGCGAGTTCTTTTTACAAACAATTAAATACCTGGGTCAAATAATCGATAAAGATGGCAGACGCCCAGACCCAGAGAGGGCGACCGCTATTAAAGAAGTGCCGGCACCAGTAAACATAACTCATTTGCAGAGTTTTTTTTTAGGTTTGGCAAATTATTACCAGGAGTTCATCCCAAATATGCACAAATTGCGCGCACCATTTAATGAATAGCTGAAAAAGGATATGGCTTGGGAGTGGACAGAAGATTGTCAGACATCATTCCAAGAAAGAAAAAGAATCCTGACTTGAAAACTATTCATAGCTCATTTCAACCCGCAGTTGGACATAATAATAGCTAGCGCCTGCTCGGTGACGTTTACTACTCTTTTCAGTTGTAACCTTTTTACGTTTTTGTTCCAGTAATACATTGTTTAAACTCTATTCCGTTGTTCTGATTTCTTTGTGGCTTTTTGCAAACCATAACAGTACCCCAAATTTCATTTTTATTGGTCAATGTTTTTAATTTTAAATTATAAAATAACACACATTTAATCATTTTAAAACTTCATCTTGCATTATATTTTTTTTTAATTAATTAAACAAAACGGCTAATTTAAATTAAATTTTAATCACATGATCACATTTTCAATAATTATGTGATTATATTTTGCCCATTGAAAGTTTGTAAAACATGTAAACAAACTTCTACTCGATACCGGTGTCGACCTTTAAGAGTCCCTTTTAATGATTACCTGGTTCGAGGATATTTGTACAACTAATCGGCAAATCTGCCGAAAAAAAATTTCAAGGAGCTACTAGTTCTATTCGTTATTTTCAACTCAACTCCAATCTATGCTCTTTGCAAAACATTCACAGCAAAGACTCGCCTAGCTACAATCACCATCAATAATTTCTCTCACAGTGTCTGTACTTAAATCTAATCGAAAATTCCATGAACCGAGTTTTTTCTAGAATTGCTTGCCTCTGGAACTCTGTACCACTGGCCTGCTTTCCAGCTGACTACAACATGGTCATGTTCAAGTCTAATTTAAACAATTCTAACAATTCAAGTCTAATTTAAACAAGTTCCTGCTGAACCATCTTCTTAAAACATCAAAGTCTACACAATTTCCACTACTACTGATCACTATGCTGTTATCTCACTGACCTCCTTACACTCATTGACTTTATCCTTGAGTGGCCTTCAAGCCTTGATAAGTGGTGACTCCCGTGACAAAAAAAAAAAAAAGAAAGAAAATGTCAACAATTATAGTTACAAAGAAAGAAAACGTGTACTTACCCGCAGACACGGCCGCAATGAAGAGGCCTAGCAGGAAGAAAGAATTCATGATGTTTTTTTTTTTTTCTTTTTGGCAACTTCTCTCGGCACTGATGTTCACCGAATCCCCAAAGATCTGATCATTGCCTTCCATCTGCCTTCGTGTTTTATAGAAAGCAGAACTTAACAACGTGTCATTCGATGGACGACCACGTGTTCTTCTTTAGGTCAACGCAGATTGGATTTCCACTAGCAAATCTACAACGCATTAGTAATATTATTTATAGCTTGTGTTTCGTCAAACATCTAGTTAAGACATTCGAATGGGCGGAGATGGTTTCAAGATGAAAGATCAAAACAGCAGCAGCAGCAACCGTTTATTACTAATAATCTGTCTGAAACCGAAAATATTGTTAAAAGTACAACTGTACTATGTTTTCATTCTGAATTCAAGTTACTATAACATTTTTT
>NC_136500.1:148008435-148015935 GCF_053919585.1 Euprymna scolopes | reverse complement strand
TAAGGTGATAGTAAAGTAATCCTTAATGATGTAAATTGAGTGGAATTTGATTATTTATGAGGACGACCTAACAGGAATTTGTTTACATCAGATTTGAAGGCTACCGTGTTGTATTCAGTCGGGAAGCATACCAAAAGAACAGTGTTCTAAAGGAGGGCAATTCTGTGAAACCAGTTTGTTCATGGAATCTGCGTTTACATTCAGGCACAGATAGAGGGTGGGGAAAACCATGTATAGTGGTTTTAGCTAGTCGAGCTTCTTTTCATTTTTAAAGGGAAGAATCTTAGCCTTTGTAATATCAAGTCTTACTATTCGTTTACGACGCATTCCACTCCGGACTCGAGATGGTTTGCTATGGATTTTGCTATTGAATTATATATATATTTGCTATTGAATTATATATATATTGAATTATATATATATATTGAATTAACCAGAATTTAGAGATGACGACTGAGATGCTTTCTCACAGTAGGCACAATGTTAAACTCACCGAACCACAAAAGTTCTGATCATTTTACTCAATCTCTATTTCCATGAAAGGTCTGGGAAGCAATACGGAAAGAAATCGTCAATGACTCACATACCAGCCTTCTTTACCTCGCACGCACATTTTTACAAATTAGTGAGGCCCAAGCGAACAGAAACGACATATAACCGCACTAACAAGAACAAGGTAAACCAACACACATACACAATGCCACGCTGCCAAATATTCGCATACATATATTACGTACATATGCATATTATTCATGCTTGACTTGTAACTATTTACTCAACTTTCTTTACCCAACACACAATTTTGCATAAATAAACACTTACTGAAAATAACTCTTATATGCTTATAAAATTGTACATGTACAAATGTTTTTAATATAAATTTTTTTTTTAATTTTAATTTATAAAACTATGTTTATGTTTTAAGTAGCACTTGCTACTTGGTGACATATTGTCTTATTTATTAGGTTAGTGCAAAAGCAATATCGTTTTTTAACATATATTACTTTTATATATGATTTATGAATTAATTCATTGATATATATATATATATATATATATATATATATATATATATATATATATATATATATATATAGCCATGTTATATATTATTTTGAAGCGCGTTTTTCGCTCTATCGAATCGTGTTATTTGTTACCGTTCTCAATTTTTTTCATTCAGTTTTTCCAGGCTTTTCATCAGCATGGACAAAATTCAAATTCGCACGATTTTCTTGATCCAGTTCAAATTAGGCCGAAAAGCTGATACGACGGCTCGTGATATCAATTCTGTGTTTGACCCAAGAACCACTAACGAACATGTGGCACAATGGTGGTTCAAGAAATTTTGCAATGGTGACGAGAACCTCGAAGATGAAGACTGCGGTTGATAACGAACATTTGAAAGCCTTAATTGAAGCCGGTCCTCGCAAAACCACACGAGAAGTTGCTGTTGAACTCGAGGTCGACCACTCAACAGTCGTTCGCCATTTCAAGCAAATAGTGAAGTCAAAAAGGTTGGATAAATGGGTGCCGCATGAATTGAACGATAAGCAAAAAACAAAACAAAAAAAAAAACAAAACAAAAAAAACGACCCATTCCTCGAGCAGATTGTGACGTGTGATGAGAAGTGGATCCTCTTCGACAACCGGCGACGTTCGACACAGTGGTTGGATGCCGGAGAAGCTCCACAACACTTCCCGAAGCCGAAATTGCATTAAAAAGGTTATGGTGACTGTTTGGTGGTCTCGGCCGGTCTCATCCATCACAGCTTCTTAAATCCGAGCGAAACTACGGCAGAGAAGTACTGCCGACAGATTGACGAAATGCACCAAGAGCTCCAACGTGTGTGCCCGAGATTGGTCAAAATGAAGGGACCAATTTTCCTCCATGACAACGCTCGTCCGTATGTTGCTCAACTGACTCTGCAAAAGCTAAACGAACTGGGCGTCGAAACTCTGCTTCATCCGCCATATTCATCGAATCTCTCCCTCATCGATTACCACTTTTCAAGCATCTGGACAACTTCCTGCTCGAAAAATGCTTCAAAAGCCGAGATGATGCTAAATCGACCTTCAATGTCTTCATCACTTCCAGAACTCCAGATTTCTATGCTAATGGGATAAATAAATCTGTTTCTTGTTGGCAAAAATGTGTTGATTCTAATGGTTCTTATTTCGATTAATAAAGTTTATTATGAAAGGAGTTATTTTTTTAAGCTGAACATCAAAAAACAAAAAAACAAAACAAAACAAAACAAAACAAAAAAAACGACATTATTTTTGCACCAACCAAATATTTCCATTTTCTTTATGCACGTTTGGATATACTCTCCATATTCTTCTTTTGCAGTAACATAACATTTATAAACAATTTTTTATTAAACTAGTAAGATCGATTGTTTACTCTAGTCGGGACCTCGCTGCGGTGCACCGGGAGGAAACTTCACGTGCCTTTCCGGAGTGATTTAGTCCATAATACATTGTAGTCTACATTGCATTGTTTATTCTATAAAATTAATTTTATATAATTGCTTGAATCAAGGTTTAAAATTCAAAAGTCAAGTATCATGATTCTATTGTGGTCTAAACGGTAGCATTCATTTGGAACGCGCTCCAGTCTTATCAAAGAACCTGCTGTTTATTTTGTACGCCGGGCCCTTCTGCTTGTGTTGTGATGAAATTTCTTAAATGCACTTGTGATGTTAGGCTTTATAAGGTGTTAATTTTGTTCCAAATTGGGCTGTTTCTTCTTTAATAGGATTAACAATTTTCGATACTTGTCAGAGACAAAATCTATTTAAGAACACTCCCAGACACCACGTAAAGTGCATTTGTGTGAAATTTCATAAAAATCGGGGCTTATTCGTTTCGGAGCTCTCTCTCTCTCTCGAGCTCTCTCTCTCTCTCTCTCTCTCACACACACACACACACACACACACACACACACACACACACACACACACACACACACACACACACACACACAGAAAGTGTCCTTTATCTATAAATAAAGATATCGATTATTAGTGTGGTTCTTAGCAAAATTCAAAAACACTATTGTCGTTCAAAATGATCCCTTTAAGACCATGAACCACGCAACAGGTTCTCGATTGAGCTCCAGTATAAAGTGAGCACTCATCTTACTAGCACAACGGGGAAAAAAACTATACAGAAAAATTTTTCTCAAACTCTAAAAAATGGCTGTTTTTGTCTAGAATTTGTTTATTAATTTGAACTCACTTGAACATCGAACCACAAATATTTATTTTTGATTTTTCCATCACAATGTAAATAGATCAACATTACGCAATGTAGCCTAGAGACAACGAAAGTTCATATTTTAAATTTATTTTCGTCAAGAAATAATTTATGGCAGATAAGGCTTTATAAAAAAATAAGTTAAATACGCTTAACATAACAGATAAAGTACTTGGTAAACTACAGCTGTAATTTACACTCTTCGAAAGGTTGGAGGTTTAATCTTTGGTGCAGGTGTGCGTGCTAGAACTTTTTTTTATTCTAATCATCCAATAAGAAACCATATAAACACTAATAATTAATTAATGAAAATTCGTTTTTCAAAGGAATATGCAAAAATTAGTCAACCCTTATAAAGTCGTTCGAATATCCACGACTGAGTATATTAAGAAGTTCGTTTTAGTAATTTTTCAATAAAAATGTGACTTTTAATGTTATTGCGACAAAAAACAACAACAACAACAACAACTACAACAACGACAACAACAACAGCATAAATAAATAAATATACACTCTCCCACCATATATATATATATCGAATACATCGTATCCGGGTAAAAGGATTTCCAAAGCCCTGCTTCCTCACTTCTTCCATCTATATATATGAAAAAAAAAATATATATACATATGTATGAAAAGAAGTTAAACAAAAGTTTATTATTCGAAACAAGGGAGGCACAGTGAAGATACATATTTCTTTATTCCATGGAGTTTCAAAGAATGGCACTTATCCTTAGAGGAATACGGTTAGCAAAATAATATTTATATAGGTTAGCTATAATTTTGCTGGTTAGCGCATGGTTTGAAACTTCAAAATAAAGTTTTAAAGATAATACACTTCTAATACACGCAAATTCATAAGGCGGAAGAAAAATATCTGGTCTCCACCCTCCTTTTAACAGCAAAGTGAAAACCAATGTACAGATAAAAGTCTTTAAAATAGTAAAAAAAAGTCTTTTTAATACCCACATAGCTATAGTACTATACATTTTTAGGAATATTAATCAGAATCAGAAAACCAGAACTTTTTGGGTATCGGAATCGGAAAAAATTATGTTTATTATTCGAGTCCAAGATATATATATATATATATATATATAATTGTATAGAAATATATATATATATATATATATATATATATATATATATAAGAATCAGAACCGATAATTGTATATATATATATATATATATATATATATATATATATATATATATATATATATATATAGCTTAATGTGTAAGAGAAAAAGAGAAAGTTGAACTCCTCAAAAGGAGACTTATCCGGATAATGCCAAGCTCAACAATTATTATGGAGCTTATACAATAGGACAACAAGAGTATGAAATGAAGACACAAAACTATATATAGGTAGATATAGAATGGATCATTTATTGAACAATGGAATACAGGCAAAATTTAGGGGATTGAAGGAACTCTTTATGCCAGGGCATTTCGAAGCCTAATGCTTCTCATCAGAAGAGTAGAGAAGGTGCTAGGTAGCATGGGGAAGATGCGACGTCTAGCGTAAGGTTTATTATTCAAGTCCAATATATATTCAAGTCCAATATATATATATATATATATATATATATATATATATATATATATATATATATATATAACGATTCTTTCTTTTTTGTTGTAGTTTAAAATTTCATTTTTCATTGCTACAACGATAAAATACCAACATTCTTTTTTGTTTCAAAAGTAAATTTTCCACTATAAATCAGAATAAAAAGTTTCGGTAAAAATAACAAGTGGAAAAGATGTCACAGTAAAATGGCGCCGACAAAAATGGCACAGAAATAATGACACGAGTAGATAAACAGGAAAACTTGGAATAGTGAAAAAGATGAAAATCTCAAAATTAGTTTAGTTTATGAAATCATTTTCAATTACGAGATAAAATGAGAGAAAGAAATGTTTGCCCCCACCTCAGTATGGGGTTACTTTTGCGAAAATATATGCACACGTTACACGGGTTTTTATGGTTACCTGAAAAAAAATATGATAGCTTTGTGGCTAAATGTTTGAAAATTTGGAAAGAATCAGAATCGATAATTGTATAGAAATCGGGAATTTAGAACAGACGCGGTAATTGTATTGGAATCGAGAAAACATATTAGAATTGTCCTACCACTAATATATATATATATATATATATATATATATATATATATATATATATATATATATATATATACGCGGAGTTTTTTTATTCAAAAGTAATGGACTAGTGAATTCAACGAGGTTGTTAGATAGTGCTCAATAAAAAGAGCTGATAATACTTGTTTATTGTTATATAAACATGTATACATCCCGCTGCTACAAACAGCCACTTGTTTCAATCAAATAACAGATATCATCAGGCAGCGACTTGACTATTCAGATGTTCAATATCGATTGACACCTTACGTCTTCGTGTTAGTGTATTTATTGAGATTATTCGAGATTATTCATTGAACATTTGAATAGTCAAGTCGCTGCCTGATGATATCTGTTGTTTGATTGAAACAAGTGGCTGTTTGTAGCAGCGGGATGTAAACATGTTTATATAACAATAAACAAGTATATATATATATATATATATATAGAGAGAGAGAGAGAGAGAGAGAGAGAGAGAGGAGAGAGAGGAGAGAGAGAGAGAGAGAAAGAGAGAGAGAGAGAGAGAGAGAGAGAGATTGCCAGATTTTGTCATCCTAAAAGTACTCTCAATAAATACACTAACACGAAGACGTAAGGTGTCAATCAATATCTGATGGACCAACCTAAGTCGATCGTCGGCTACAACAAACGAGCCATCGGACAAGATCAAAGTGTAGTATCTGTTCCGACAGATACTGCAAGCTATGACTAGCTATGACTAGCAAAGACCAGATGTGGGGGCAACCCCACATGCCTGACCTTTAACCAGCTCCCATTTCCCACCTCTCGGGAGCTGGTCCCCTTTTCCCTTCCCCCTCCCTTCACTCCTCACATTAAAAATTGGCCTTGTGCCTAATTTGCTCGGTGGGGGAGCAAATAAATACCATCTGTTCCGGCAGATGCTGCAAGCTATGACTAGCAAAGACCAGCTATGACTAGCAAAGACCAGATGTGGGGGCAACCCCACATGCCTGACCTTTAACCAGCTCCCATTTCCCACCTCTCGGGAGCTGGTCCCCTTTTTCCCTTCCCCCTCCCTTCACTCCTCACATTAAAAATCGGCCTTGTGCCTAATTTGCTCGGTGGGGGAGCAAATAAATACCATCTGTTCTTCAGATGCTGCACTTCTATTTCTTGTTCTCTTTCGGTGGAGGAGAAATCCTTCACGACTGAGACAATTTTTATTTTTGTACCTTTTCTCCACGTTAAAAAACGACCCTGGTGTCTAACTCTGTCCCGTGGGGAGGCATAGTAAATAGGTACAACAAACGACCCATTTATTGTATGCTTTGCAATACATGTTGTTACTTTATTTTGGCGTTGTGTTTTTCTTTGTAACCCTTTATCAGAGCTATAATAGTCCTTCAATATCTAAAAAAAAAAAAAAAAAAAAAATAGCCGTCATTGACAAAATTGTTATAAATATTTTTTTAGACTCGATGCGTTGATTTGATTGACTTGCTTTGTTTTACGGTATATCAACCATTTCCGGTTATTTAATCTCCAATCCGGTCATTTTGGTAAATGGTTTTGTTTGCATTTCATTATGTCTCCAAATATTTATTTATATTTCTATATATTTATGTGACTGTTAGTTTTGTTTTACGGCATATCAGCCCTTTTCGGGTTATTTAATCTCGAATCTGGTCATTTTGATCAAAATTTGTATGCTTACATTTCTTTATATATTGAAATATTTATTTATGGTGTTTAGTTTGGTTGTTTTGTAGAAGGATTTTTTTTTACGTTGCTGAATTTTTTAGATGAGGGGTGGTTATTAGTATCACTTGGATTCTTTGGACTAGTGTTCTCATCTTGAGTGTCATTTAAAGATTGCTGACTTGCGAGGAGATTAGCAGCGGCAGTAGCCGAAAAATGCACATATGCAAATTAGAAAGTGTGCGCAAGAAGAAAAAGGGAAAAAAAAGAGGAAAAGGACACCACGTGGTCAGGAGAAACAAAGTTGACGGTAAAGGAAATGGACGTGTAACATGAGGACGAGAATGGGCCGGCTGTGGCCAGCTTGTGGTTGGGAGGAATAAGAAAAGTGTTAACCGGACGAGATGAACGATGGCGAGAGACGGGTGAGAAACGGCA
>NC_136500.1:147993435-148005935 GCF_053919585.1 Euprymna scolopes | reverse complement strand
AACGTTTTTCATTGTAACTTTTTTTTCACATGCAAAAATAATTTGTCCTTTTGGAAATTTACTTTAGTCTTTAATCTTTCAAATACAATCAAAAAGTAATCGAAACCTACAAAAAAATTTATGATAAACCGACTTTCAAAACTATGTCACCCTATCAGTTTTCCACCATTAATGCCCGTACCTAATAATAATAATGATTATAATAATAATAATAATAATATATATATATATATATATATATATATATATATATATATATATATATATATAAGGTAAAATTAAAAAAATTACTGTTGTTTAGAGTTAAAATTTGTGTGAAAAAGAAAAAACAAACAACAAAAAAAAAAGAAAGAAATTTATTTCTTTTGTTTGCATTTAATTTTACTCTAAAAAAAAAAATCTCGCATTGTTCTTGGCTTTTAATTTTACCTTATTATTTTCTTCAACAATGCTTCAAGCAAACTACAACCTACTTATATATATATATATATATATATATATATATATATATATATATATATATATATATATAATATTTAGTAAAAGAAACTCTTTCCCTTTCAAATAGTTCGTATGCCACATAAAGAAAGTAGCTTAGTAATAAGGATGATAAACAAGGTGGGGATAAAACTAAAATATTTAAACAGTTAAATAAAGCATTTGCTCGTTATCCTGATGCTTTTGAATCGTATAAAATTAACCAGACTATATTAATAAAGGAAATTAAAAACTATATTAGTAATGTATAAAATGTATTTATAAAAAAAAAATTGTGTATATATATATATATATATATATATATATATATATATATATATATATATATATATACACAATTTTTTACATCTAAGGATCTCTACTGCGGGGGAGGGATTTAGCTGCCTATTGGGCTTGTCGAGGGTGCTCACGTCGTAGGGGTACAAGTGTCTGCAGTTCGTCAGAGCATTCACCATTAAAATACTTGTAGAACAGGCAGAGGGATGCAACGTTTCGTCGATGGGACAGAAGCTGAAGCTTAGATGCCAGTTCAGGGCTTATCAGATTGGCGACTCTCTTTTGAACCTTGTCAAGGAGCGAGAGACTAGCAGCAGATGCACCAGCCCAAATGTGACAGCAATACTCCATATATGGGCGAATGGTAGCCTTATAGAGGTACAGGATACTTTCAGGTGTCAGTAGTTTTCTAGCACGGTAGAGAGAGCCTACCTTCTTCGCAGTGGCCCTGGCAATGTTTTCAATGTAATTTTCCAACTCATGTTTTCTGTGAACGTTAGGCCAAGCAGTTTGAAAGATGTACTCTCAGATAGGGAGTCATTGGCCATTGCTATTGGTGGCAGAGAAGGTTTCTTGTAATTATTGAAGGAAACCAGTTTAGTCTTGGCAACATTGAATGTGACCATCCATTTTTGTTCCCATTCCACTACAGATTGGAGGTCATCCTCTAGTGTTTTTGCCATTTCTTTAGTTATGTATTCATTTGTTTTCCTGTCGTGTCTGTTATAGAGTGTGGTGTCATCAGCATATATACCCATCTCAGAGGCAGTTTTGTCGGAGAGGTCATTAATAAATATTAGGAACAGTAGAGGTCCAAGGATAGACCCTTGAGGCACTCCCACATTTATGTCATATTGTTTAGAAGTACGACCGTCGAGGACAACCTGGATTTTTCTCTTATCTAAGAAGGATTTAATTATGTTAAGTATTCTACCAGTGATACTGTATGATCTAATTTTTCTGAGGAGACCCTCATGCCATACCATGTCAAAAGCATTAGATATATCTAGAGCTACCGCTCTGCCCTCCCCCGCTTTGTCCAGTGAATGGTATATACGTTCAGAGATCACAGTGAGGATGCTGTGGAACGAGATTGTCTAAATCCATATTGTTGGTCAGTCAGAAGTTTAGCATTTGTAAGGTGACGGACTAGAGCATGGTTAATTATGGTCTCAAATATTTTGGCAAAAAGTGGGAGGAGGCTAATGGGGTGATAATTTGATGGGTCAGTTCTTTCGCCAGAATTCTTGAATACTGGTATCACAGAAGCAGTTTTCAAACGGCCTGGAAAGCAGGATTCATTAAGGCATTTGTTGTAGAGTCTGGAGCTACTTCGGCGGAGCACTTTTTTAATAGCACAGCTGGGATGAGATCAGGTCTACATGCTTTTGAAGTGTCAAGGTTTTTTATGATAGCATGCACCTGAGCAGGGGTGATTTTTAGATTGTCTAGCGTGGCGTCTGTCCACAAAGGAAAGTCAGGTAGGAGGTGGTTGGAGGGGTCCAGTGTGGAGTATGAGGCAAACCGGCTGGCAAGCATATTAGCCTTGTCGGTTGTTGAGCAAACAATCTCGTGATTGTTGGTTAGTGGGGGAATTGTTGATTGCCCATTATTTACTACACTGTTGTAGATTTTCCAGAAGTCACGATTTCCTAATTTTTGTGCTTCGATGCGTTTTTTAGTGGTTTCAGTGAATTCTCTCTTGGCTGTCGCTATTTCTTTCTTAACATTATTTCTAGCTTCTATGTACTTCTGTTTGTATGAACTGGACTTATGTCGGTTAAACCTGCGGTATGCATGCTGCCTTTGAGCAATGGCAGTTGCGCAAGTAGAAGTAAACCATTGGGGAGAGTGGGGCTTGCTATAAAATTTCCGCATGGGAACATGTGCTTCAATTGCCGTTTTGAACCATTCAGTGGTTTCATTTGCGCACTGTTCAGCAGGAAGAGAAAAAATATTTCCCCATGGGGCATCTCTGATAAGATCTCTGATGGCTTCCCAGTCAGCCTTTTTATAATATCTCGTTGGTTTGAGCACTGGCTCTTCAGTTTTGGGTCTAGAGTTTTGTCTCCAAATTCAAAATGGATATTTTTTTTAATTTTACCAGTCTTGTATTTATAAGATTAGGATTAGTACTTTATATATTTATTTTCTTATTTATTGATTAAAAATATATAAAAGTTAAAAACATATATATATATATATATATATATATATATATATCAGCACTCTCCCTCAACACTAGCGCACAAGTACATGTATTTGGTGACTTTAATGTCCACCACAAAAACTGGCTTGGATTCTCTACTCACACAGATGCAGCAGGCAGCTCAACACATAGCTTCGCTATATCTCACTCCCTATCACAAATGGTTACGTTTCCAACCCATTTCCCTGACCAGCAAAAACAACATGCATCACTTCTAGATCTGTTTCTGATATCAGTTCCCAAGGATTGTATAACAAATATGACAGCCCACTCGGGAACGCTGATCATGCAGTGATAATGGTCTAAATCGCCCTAAAGGAACTTTGTGTGTCTGTGTATCCGTCTGTGAGTTTGTTTCCTATCGACTCGAAAACGGTTGGGTCGATTTTTATGAAATTTCTTAATTACGAAGGTACCTTATTACCTAGCAGGGTTCTTAGCTAGGTTTGTATCGGGATGTCTTTGATAAATATCAATAATCTGCAATTGAAATAATCAGATGAAAGAAGGAACAGGCGATTTTGACCAAAGTTTTATACAGCCTGACATCACAAGTGCATTTGAGAATTTTTATACCACACAAGCGGAAAGGCCCAACATGAAAAATCAACAGTAGGTTCTTTGATATGACAGAGACGTGTTCGAAATAAATATTTCTGTTTAGAGCACAACTACAGCATGATACTTGACTTTTGTATTTTAAACTTCAATGCAAGCCATTATGTATAAAAATAATTATATATAAAATCAACATTAGATTCTCTACAGTGCAATGTAGACTACAATATATTTTGAACTTACTCACCGCGAGAGGCATGTGAAGCTTCCTCCAGGTGCATCGCGATGGGTTCCCAATTAGAGTAGTCAATCAATCGATTTGATTTAAAAATGGGCTATTTCATCAATTTCAATGACAATGAACATATGTGAATTTGAAATATTCGTTGATCATCATTCAATCCCGGGCAACGTTGGGTCACCCTGCTAATAAGGTAATTTATACATTCATCAACGTTTCAGCTTTATTTTAAGACTTTCTCAAGATGGTTGCTTTGAAGAAATAACATAGGTAAAAAAAAATTCTTCAGTTGGTGTTTATATGAATAAACAATTGCAGATAACACTCACGAGCATGAAGGTTGAAAAATCCGATCCCTAGCTAAGGAGAGGTGCTAATCTAAGCGCATTGAAAAACCGTAATACAGCGGAACAGTTTGCCTGTGAATAACAATATAAATCCCATTTTCCAGGTTGAGGGATGGGTGATGGTTCCCGCTGTTTTTTTTTTTTTGCGTAATGCAAAGCTCTATGTAAATAATCAAATTGAAAGGGGGGGGGAGCAGTCAGTATTGATATAAGTAATTCTAGATATTTACAAGTGTTTCTGCCGTGGTAATGGCCGACTGTGAACTAGATGATTTAAGGTTCGATCCCGAGCTAGTCTAGCCACACTAAAGAGTTATAGGAATGACTGCACTTGCGGGGATCGTTCCAAAATAAGGCCTCCTATAGTTTACCGCAAAAGTTGAAGAGCTACACAGACGGGAGTGGTACTATTTAAATAAGCGACCGTTTGTGCGCTAGAATTGATTTTTCTACATTGCCACCACCATTCTTAATGCACGTTTGCCAGGAATTTAATGACAAATCTCTGCTTCAGATGCATGTTTCTTTCTTAGAATCTCATACTGGCAATATCTACAACAGAGAGATGAAACTTTCAGATCATGAATACATGAGTTCAGATATCATAACAATACAATTTGCAATCTCTTCTGATTAATCTCGGCGGAATAAAAATAGGATGTATTACTTTTGGAATGCCCCTAGTGTCAAACTGCCATTAGCGTATTAAGTGATACTCTTTGTGTAAACAAATGGAGCTTAGTCGTTTGGACAATGTTTGAACATTGTTAATTCACATGTCCGTCATAGCAGCAGTCGAATTCAATCCTGGCTTGAAGTACTTGCTTTTCTAGCCGAACTGATGAACTGTGATACAGCGAAACAGTACTGCGTGTGGATGGCTATGATGCTCCCTATTTTGGGTTGAGCATATCGGGAAGTGATAAACAAAATGCCATTAACGCATTAAGCGATGCTCTTTGTGTAAACAAATGGAGCTTAGGCGTTTGGACAATGTTTGGACATTGTTAATCTGCATGCCCAAAAATAAAAAAAAACTAGACAAAATACTATTAAAAAACCACCGAATATATGTCAACCTATGTCACGGTAACATATATTGAGCGAGTTTTTAACAGTATTTTATCCAGTTTTTTATTTATAACACCTTTTCCCAAACTTACCGTGTTAAAGAGAGAGTCAGACGCCATCTTGAATTTTCCAATACATCGGTAAACACTGTATGTTTTTCGAGCTGAATAAACATGTTACATTGAATAAAAACACAAAAAATATATCCAGTTAGGTAGAAAAGTAACTTATCTTGCCTTTGATAACATTTATTTGTTATATATTTGTTTTTTGACAACTTTTTCGAATCTATGTGTACAGTAATACAAACCCTAAAATTTTTATATTATATCAAAATATTTATATTATATCAAAATATTTATATTTTATTAAAATATTTATATTATATTAAGATATAAAAAAATGGATACTGTTATTCAAAATTGTATGTTTAAAATTTAAAATCGTATAACACTGAGAGTTTTAAAAATTTATTATTGTTTAGAATTCTGTTTTCTTTGGTAATTCAATCAACTAATTATATATTAATGAGAAGAAATACGTTTTTTTTTTTTATCATTTTAAACATATTTTATGTTCATTTTTTAATTTAAACTCGAAACTAAGTGAAATAAAAATTTAATAAAAAAAAAATATTTTTTTTTTTTTATTATTTAAACTCTCAAGCTTTATAAAATATAAGTTTTTCAATCTAAATTTATTCGAACGTCAATACGGTGTCGCTTAGGGCGATCACGCACATAACTTGAAACATTGCTTGTTTACGTCATGACACGTCATAGGCTAGTGACGGTGTTAGTCAATTTCGCGACTCTCGCCCACTTTTGTTCTACGATTACAGGCTTTAATGTTAAATAATAAAAAGAATTATTTTGAATATTTCTCTAAAATAAAAGTTTCATATATAATAAAATAAAAAAAATATTTGGAAAAATTTTTTTTAAATAAAAGTAAAATATTTTGAATAAAATATTAAAAAAAAAGTTTCATTTAGTTTTTATAAATAATAAAAATTTTGAATAAAATATTTCTATAAAATAAAAGTTTCGTATTATTTTATTAATAAAAACTATTTTGAATAAAATACATTTTTAGAATAAAAATTTCATATAGTTTTTATTAATAAAATAAAAAATATTTTGAATAAACTATATCTTTTTAATAAAAGGTTCATATAGTTTTAATTACTAAAATAAAAATATATTTTGAATAAAATATTAAAAAAAAAGTTTCATTTAGTTTTTTATAAATAAAAAAAAATTTTGACTAAAATATTTCTATAAAATAAAAGTTTCGTATTATTTTATTAATAAAAACTATTTTGAATAAAATACATTTTTAGAATAAAAATTTCATATAGTTTTTATTAATAAAATAAAAAATATTTTGAATAAACTATATTTTTTTAATAAAAGGTTCATATAGTTTTAATTACTAAAATAAAAATATATTTTGAATAAAATATTAAAAAAAAAAAGTTTCATTTAGTTTTTTATAAATAAAAAAAAATTTTGAATAAAATATTTCTATAAAATAAAAGTTTCGTATTATTTTATTAATAAAAACTATTTTGAATAAAATACATTTTTAGAATAAAAATTTCATATAGTTTTTATTAATAAAATAAAAAATATTTTGAATAAACTATATTTTTTTAATAAAAGGTTCATATAGTTTTAATTACTAAAATAAAAAATATTTTGAATAAACTATATTTTTTTAATAAAAGGTTCATATAGTTTTTATTAATAAAATAAAAAATATTTTGAATAAACTATATTTTTTTAATAAAAAGGTTCATATAGTTTTAATTACTAAAATAAAAAATATTTTGAATAAACTATATTTTTTTAATAAAAGGTTCATATAGTTTTAATTACTAAAATAAAAAATATTTTGAATAAACTATATTTTTTTAATAAAAGGTTCATATAGTTTTAATTACTAAAATAAAAAATATTTTGAATAAACTATATTTTTTTAATAAAAGGTTCATATAGTTTTAATTACTAAAATAAAAAATATTTTGAATAAACTATATTTTTTTAATAAAAGGTTCATATAGTTTTAATTACTAAAATAAAAAATATTTTGAATAAACTATATTTTTTTAATAAAAGGTTCATATAGTTTTAATTACTAAAATAAAAAATATTTTGAATAAACTATATTTTTTTAATAAAAGGTTCATATAGTTTTAATTACTAAAATAAAAAATATTTTGAATAAACTATATTTTTTTAATAAAAGGTTCATATAGTTTTAATTACTAAAATAAAAAATATTTTGAATAAACTATATTTTTTTAATAAAAAGGTTCATATAGTTTTAATTACTAAAATAAAAAATATTTTGAATAAACTATATTTTTTTAATAAAAGGTTCATATAGTTTTAATTACTAAAATAAAAATATATTTTGAATAAAATATTTCTTTAAAGTAAAAGTTTCCGATCTTTTTATTAATAAGATAAAATATATTTGGAGTAAAATATTATTTTAGATACAAATTTCGTGCGTTTTCCATGCTTCGTCATTTATTTGGAAGGCTGGGAGAATGACTCCATTTTATTAAGAGATTTGTTCATTTGTATAGACGATAATTTAGGACGCCGAAACCAACAAAACCTCGAAAGAAGAGGAAGCTGTGATTATTTTTTTTAAATGTAATGTTAAAAATTGTATTTTGAAAAACCTTAACATTAAAAAAGTAGTTGAAAACAAAAGAGTCCGACCTGTTTGCTGTATTCTTTTTTATTTTATTATTTTTTAATAAATGTTAAATGTTTTTTAAGTAAAAAAAGGGATAAAAATATCTATCTATATATAAAGTAGTAGCGTTCGTGTGTGTGTGTGTGTGTGTACAACTCCCAATGACCAAAGAAATATAAAGGCCAAATGTGTGTACACCTCTCTTGGTCAAGAAATATTAATGCCCATGTTAGGATACTTCTGTCAAAGGAGACATTATATTGTATACGGACTTTCAATATATAACATCCTTCAAACCACTTTTTCATTATTGAGTTACGGTCATTAACATATCACATTATGTTAAATCTATTTAAATAATTACATCGATGACATTATTCGACAAAATAGCTTTGTTTCAACTGTATTAATTAAAAATTTTTTTTAATTTATTTAAATGTCAAGTTATATTTGATTTAACTGATTTTATCTGAAATCTGAAACCGTTTTATTTTCAAACCAAAAACCAGAAAACCAAAAGGGGAAATAACTGTGATAGTTTAATTGAAACGGGGCTCGTTATTAAATATTTGTTTTCATTTCGAAATATTATTCTAAGCTGAATTATTATTTTTATTTTAAATTCGGAGGAATTTTTTTTTTTAGCTTATTCTTAATTTTTAAGTAACCTTTTTTTATTTGTTAGAGAAAAATAATTAAAACTAATGTCCTCATTTACTTGCATCCTCACGAGGGCAGAGTTAGCCAGAGACACATGTGAACAAAATCCATCATGCTCTGCTCTTTTTGTTTTAAAAAGTTAATCGGTGTTGCCCAGGATTTATCATAATAATTATACCATAGCAAGTGTGTTTAATTGCCTGTGAAACAGATTTTCTTTATAATTTATTTAATATCTTAAATTAAAAATGCTCAATTTTTATGAAGTGACCCAGCGTCATTTAACCCCTAGAAAAAATGGTCAATGTCAAGTTTCTTTCCAACTCCTCAAAAACTTGAAAATGACAACTTTTAATGGTTTTCGATGGTGCTTAAAACGAATACCACATTTAAATTTGGGGCAGATAAGTAGTTTTCATGAAAAAAAGTTGGGATCACTTTCCTATATAAATTTAACGTAAAATGGGCACTCACTTTCTAACCACCTAATAATTTCTTCATATCATACGACAAATTTAACTGTGATATTTATTTTCAGCACCACCGAAAACCGGTGCTGCTTTTTTACTAAGAGATTCGGTTATGTTTTCATAATTTAGGACGTAAATAATGCTGTCAGTAAGCTTACAGTTTTGAGTCTAGAATTTAGGGCGATTTCTACCATTATCACTGCATGGTCAGCGTTCCCGAGTGGGCTGTCAGCATTTGTTGTACAATCCTCGGGAACTGATATCAGAAACAGATCTAGAAGTGATGCATGTTGTTTTTGCTGGTCAGGGAAACGGGTTGGAAACGTAACCATTTGTGATAGGGAGTGAGATATAGCAAAACTATGTGTTGTGCTGCCCGCTGCATCTGTGTGAGTAGAGAATCCAAGGCAGTTTTTGTGGTGAACATTAAAGTCACCAAATACATGGACTTGGGCACTAGTGTCGAGGGAGAGTGGTGTGTCTATACTGTCAGAGACTTTGTTTATTGTGGTGCAGTCCTGGGTCGAGGGAGAGCGGTAGAGAAAATAAAAGTAGCTAATGTTGTGTTGTATGTTTAGTCTAAAGCACATAAAGGCTTGATCGTCCGTTTCTAGGGTTGTTTCTCTAGTCAGGGGGAGGGTGTTACGAATGTAGACTCCAAGTCCGTGCATATGTCTGTCAGAGTCCTTACGGCAGAGTGGGGGATAGCCAGGTATGTTAAAGTAGTTAGAGGGGATGGAGGAGTGTAGGTTAGTCTCGCTTAGTGCTAGGATATCCGGGGTATTTGTTAGGAGAAATGCTTCAACATCAGCTAAATTAGTTCTAAGCCCACAGATGTTAGTGAATGCAAGCCTCAAGAGAGGAGGCAAGTTGAATTTGTTTGTCCCTAGGCCTGGTTTGAGCTTACTTTTTGATTGTAGTGTCATCATGTTTTTAAAGAGTTTCAGTTAGGTGAGGGGGAGCTGAACAAGAGGTTATGCAGGATATCAGACATGCAACACAATCAGACCATTGGCTGACCTTTCTTCAACATATCCCAATTAGCCTCCTCCCACTTTTCACCAAAATATTTGAGATCATAATTAACCATGCTCTAGTCCTGCACCTTACAGATGCTAAACTTCTGACTGACAAACAATATGGATTTAGACAAGCCCGTTCCACAGCTGACATCCTCACTGTAATCTCTGAACGTATATACCATTCACTGGACAAAGCGGGGAGGGCAGAGCAGTAGCTCTAGATATATCTAAGGCTTTTGACAGGGTATGGCACAAGGGTCTCCTAAGGAAAATTAAATCATACGATATCACTGGTAGAATACTTAGCATAATTAAATCCTTCTTAGATAAGAGAAAAATCCAGGTTGTCCTCGACGGTCGAATATCCAAACAGTGTGATATAAATGCGGGAGTGCCTCAGGGGTCTATTCTTGGACCTCTATTGTTCCTGATATTTATAAATGACCTCCCCGACAAAACTGCCTCTGAGATGGGTATATATGCTGATGACACTACACTCTATAACAGGCAAGACAGGAAAACAAATGAACACATATCTAAAGAAATGGCAGAAACACTAGAGGATGACCTCCAATCCGTAGTGGAATGGGGACATAAATGGATGGTCACATTCAATGCTGCCAAGACTAAACTGGTTTCCTTCAATAACTACAAGAAACCTTCTCTGCCACCAATAGCAATGGCCAGTGACTCCCTGTCTGAGAGTATATCTTTCAAACTGCTTGGCCTAACATTCACAGGAAACATGAGCTGGAACAATTACATTGAGAGCATTGCCAGGACCGCTGCGAAGAAGGTAGGTTCTCTCTAACGGGCTAGAAGCTACTAACGCCCGAAAGTATCCTGTATCTCTATAAGGCCACCATTCGCCCATGTATGGAGTATTGTTGTCACATCTGGGCTGGTGCGTCTACTACTAGTCTCTCGCTCCTAGACAAGGTTTAAAAAAGAGTCGCCAATCTGATAGGCCCTGAACTGGCATCTAAGCTTCAGCCTCTGTCCCATCGACGAAACGTTGCGTCCCTCAGCTTGTTCTACAAGTATTTTAATGGTGAATGCTCTGACGAACTATAGACACTTGTGCCCCCACGATGCAGACACCCTCAACAAACCCGACAGGCAGCTAATCCCACCCCCACACAGTAGAGATCCCTAGATGTAAAAGATCTTTCTACTCCAGTAGTTTCTTCCCCAGAACCGCTAGACTCTGGAATTCCATTCCAGGATCCTGCTTCCCTAACTGTACTGACATGCAGAAGTTCAAGTGCAACGTGAACCGACATCTTGCTGCCCAAATGCCAACATAGTGCCCCAGTAGTTGCTGACCCTAATAGTAGCCCCCTACACCAAAGTGGCAATGTGCCTTGTTTGGGGTGAAAATGTAATTAAAAAAAAAAAAAATAAAAAAATAATAATGATAAATTATACCACATAGTAATTCCTTTTGGTTTTTTAATCTCATGCCAAAAGACATATCCGGAAATTGGTTGGACCAAGGCTGAGATGTTCCATCTTCATCTCATGGGGTTTCTTTGGCGGAAATGGGAAAAGGGAGAAATATTCCTTAGTATAATCTTTGCGATCAATGTGATATAATTTTTTTAAATTAATTAACACAAGTTCATTTTTTTAAATTAATTAACACAATTTTATTCCTTGTTTTAATTCATTAATACAAGTTCATTTTTTTATTAATAAACAGAACTTCATTTTTTTTAAAATTAATTAACACAAGTTCATTGTTTTTAAAATTAATTAACACAAGTTCATTTTTTTTAATTAATTAACACAAGTTAATTTTTTAAAAGAATTTTGATATTGTTTCATTGTTACAGTTTATTTATTTTTGGTTGTGTGTGCGTTAATTAAAAATGTTTAATTATTTTATTATTAAACATTTAATTAAAACGTTTAATTATTTTATTACTTAACATTTAATTAAAAACGTTTACTTTATTACTTAACATTTAATTAAAAACGTTTAATTATTTTTTTACTTAACATTTAATTAAAAACGTTTAATTATCTTATTACTTAACATTTAATTAAAAACGTTTAATTATTTTATTACTTAACATTTAATTAAAAACATTTAATTATTTTATGACTTAACATTTAATTAAAAACGTTTAATTATTTTATTACTTAACATTTAATTAAAAACGTTTAATTATTTTATTACTTAACATTTAATTAAAAACGTTTAATTATTTTATTACTCAACATTTAATTAAAAACATTTAATTATTTTATTACTTAACATTTAATTAAAAACGTTTACTTTATTACTTAACATTTAATTAAAAACGTTTAATTATTTTATTACTTAACATTTAATTAAAAACATTTAATTATTTTATTACTTAACATTTAATTAAAAACGTTTACTTTATTACTTAACATTTAATTAAAAACGTTTAATTATTTTATTACTCA
>NC_136500.1:147970935-147988435 GCF_053919585.1 Euprymna scolopes | reverse complement strand
AAACAGGCTCTCTCTTTCTTCACGATTACCCATTATTATTATTGTTGTTGTTGTTGTTGTTGTTGTTATTTAAAAATTTGTGTATTCGATTTTATTGAAGTTTGTTAATTAATGCTTATCATTTTCGTAAACTGTTCCGACAATGCTTCTTTTTTTTTTCTTCCTTTTTTTTAGTAAATAGGAGTTATTTCCCTTAGATTATCTTCCTCTAAAATAGAAGCGCCTCCAAGTGTGATTATAAATGATTGTAAATATTCTTTGTAAATGAAATTGATTTTAGATTATTACGGATATTTTAAATAGGATAATCCATAGAGTGAATGTGGTGTTTTGGTGACTGTTGAAATGTCGATGCAAGCAAATAAATAAATAAATAAATAAAAGGAACAATAATTGGATGGATAGAGTTAAAATTCGTTGTGTGAATAGGAGGGGGGGGGGCAATAATGGATGATCAACAACTCTTCCAACACCGCAAACTTTTGATGGCCTTGTGCCTTATTATTTAGTGTAATATCTATTCTGAAAAAGATGAAACTAAGAACTGATTCAGTTGAGAAAGATTTCTCCCCCACTGACCGAACACAGTCCACTAACCAATTAGATATGAGGTTCTCTAAACTGTGAGAAGTTAGAGGAGTCGTTGGTCATCCATTATCCATCTTTCTCTTAACTCGATGCATTTTGATGCATTCGTCCAATCATTGTTCCTTTAATTCTTTCATTACTTGTCCGTCACTCTCACTTTATGACTCACGACTCACCAAAATACCGCATTTACTCTATGGCCTATCCTACTTAAAATGTCCTCAATTGTTCTAAATCAATTTCATTTATAAAGAACATTTACATTGATAATTGCACTTTGGTCTTAGCTGAAAGACCAAATATAAGCTGAAAGAAATAGTATTTTTATTATTATTCCTAATATTCATAAATGACCTCCCTGATAAAATTGTCTCTGGCATGTGTATAGTTGTTGATGACACCACCCTCTATAACAGGCGCAAGGGGAAAACAAATGAACACATATCCAAGGAAATGGCAGAAACACTAGAGGAAGACCTCCAATCTGTAGTGGAATGGGGACAAAAATGAATGGTCACAGTCAACGCTGCTAAGACTAAACTTGTTTCCTTCAATAATTACAAGAAACCTTCTCAACCACTAATATCTATGACTAAAGATACACTACCTGAAAGTACTTCTTTTAAACTCCTTGGCTTAACGTTCACAGGGAACATGAGCTGGAACAGATACATTGAGGGCATTGCCAAGGCTGCTGTGAAGAAGGTAGGATCTCTCTACCGTGCTAGAAATTACTTACGCCTGAAAGTATCCTATACCTCTATAAGGCCACTATTCACTCATGTATGGAGTATTCTATCATTTGGACTGGTGCATCTGCTACTAGTCTCTCATTCCTGCACAGGGCTCAAAAGAGAGTCGCCAACCTGATAGGCCCTGAACTGTTATCTAGGCTTCAACCTTTGTCCCATTGACGAAATGTTGTATCTCTCTGCCTGTTTTACAAGTAGATGTAAGAAGGCATTCTACGCTAATAGTTTATTCCCCAGAACTGCTAAACTCTGAAATTCTCTTCCGGGTTCCTGCTTCCCCAACTTTACTGACATGCAGAAGTTCCAATGTAATGTAAACAGACATTTTGCTGCTCAACTCCCCATATATAGCATCCCTTCAACTTATGTCCCTGATAATACCCCTACATCAAATTTGCACTGTGCCTTATTTGGGATGAAAATGTCAAAAAAATAAAATAAAGGGAAGTAATTCAAGTCTTAATTATTTCCCTTTAATTCATGAGACAGAATTATTTCCCTTTAATCAAATGTTAAAAAATACAATATACATACGTAAATGTTGTTTGTTTTTGGTTTTAGCGATATGTTTTGAATGAATTCAATTATTTACGAAAGCGCATTTTTACCTAAATGCTAGCTGGGAATAAATTTCCCTTTAATCAATTTGGTACCCCCACATGGGGAGTGGTATATATATTATTTTTAAAATGTAAATACGTAATTTATTACACGATATTAAAAAAAAAAAAAAAAATTCCAAGTAAAAATTATTTTTATGTAAACTTTAAAAATATACTGTTTATTATTATTTAAGAATTTCAGGTGCTTGGTGACATATTGCAGAATAAGTTTCTTAACTTGCTTAAATAATTTATTATGAAAAGCTTTAGAAAATTATATTTTTTATGGAAATCGTTCGAGACAACGAATGAAACTTGGTGTAAGGAGCTAACAAGAACGCAAGCTGATTATTGTAAAAAAAAAAAAAAAAGGAAAAAAAAGGAGATTTTGGCAAGGGTCACAGTAGTTCATGTCAAAATAACCTTGCGGCAAATGGAAATCTAGCGGTATCAGAATTTTTGTAGGAATGTTTGACACCCCTAACACGAAACTGCGAATAAAATATAAAAATCTCGTAATTTCTCCGTTAAAAGTGGGTTATTTATTTTCTTTATGGATTATACTTCCAAAATAAACTATTACAGTTGTTTTAAAAGTAATAGAAATACATTTTTTTTTTAAAAACAGTAATGAATTTTCCGAACTCAATATTTTTCAATTTTTAAACTTTAAAAATCTATCAAAATTTTTCTATTGATTCTATTTTTACGATATTTTCAGGGTCAATGTGAAATTTTATGTTCTTTCCAATAAACCGAATATAATATTTTAGACAAACGTTTTTTTTTTAAATTCACGCCTCCCCCCCCCATTTTCAAGTTTCTCTTAAAAAGTAAATAATTAATTTATGTTGAATAGTTTTATATATCACAAATTGAAGAGAAAAGGTCAATAAATAATATATTCAAATTTAAAACAAAAAAACCCCGTTTTTTAGAAATTTACCTGTAAAGTCCGAAGTTTAAAACCTTTAAAAAAAAAAAAACACACATTGTTTTTTTTTTTTTTTTTTTTTTTTTTTAATGAAACCTTGGTCCTTGCTCCTTTAATTGAAAAAAAAAATAGGGCTTGAATTAGATTTTTCGAGGAGTTATAAGCTTGGAAAGACAGGGGGTCGAATAATTTACGTCTCTCATTTTGAAATGTTTATTAAAAAGTAAATAATTAATTTATGTTGAATAGTTTTATATATCACAAATTGAAGAGAAAAGGTCAATAAATAATATATTCAAATTTAAAACAACCCCCCCCGTTTTTTAGAAATTTACCTGTAAAGTCCGAAGTTTAAAACCTTTTTTAAAAAAAAAACACATTGTTTTTTGGGTTTTTTTTAAAAATGAAACCTTGGTCCTTGCTCCTTTAATTGAAAAAAAAAAAAAATTAGGGCTTGAATTACATTTTTCGAGGAGTTATAAGCTTGGAAAGATGGGGTGGAATTATTCACTATTTTCACGAAATTTCTTATACCAATTGAACTTGAACCTCCACTTCAATCGCATCCGATGCGATTGAAGTGGAGGTTCAAGTTCAATTGCATAGACACAATAATACGCTAAAAATGAAGGTGTCGAACGACATGACGATAGAAATGACATTAAGTGAAAGAACAAAGTTTCTGTATCTTTCAAGAACCAGTACAGTAGGTGTATCAGAATTTTTGACACCCCTAACACGAAACTGCGAATAAAATATAAAAAACTCGTAATTTCTCTTTTAAAAGTGGGCTGTTTATTTCTTTATGGATTATACTTCCAAAATGAACTTTTAAAGTTGTTTTAAAAGTAATAGAAATATTTTTTTTATTAAAAAAAAAAACCCAGTAATGACTTTTACGAACTCAATATTTTTCAATTTTTAAACTTTAAAAATCTATCAAAATTTTTTCTATTGATTCTATTTTTACGATATTTTCAGGGTCAATGTGAAATTGCTCTTTCCAATAAACCGAATATAATATTTTAGACAAACGTTTTTTTTTAAATTCACGCCCCCCCCCATTTTCAAGTGTCTATTAAAAAGTAAATAATTAATTTACTCACCAAAGTTTTATATATCATAAATTGAAGAGAAAAGGTCAATAAATAATATGTTCAAATTTAAAAAAAAAGTAGTGTTTTTTAGGAATTTACCTGTAAAGTTCGAAGTTTAAAACCCTTTTTTTTTAAACCACGTTGTTTGCTTTTTTTTTTTTTTTTTTTTAATGAAACGTTGGTCCTTGCTCCTTTAATTGAAAAAACAATTAGGGCTTGAATTACATTTTTCGAGTAGTTATAAGCTTGGAAAGACAGGGGGGGGCGAATAATTCACATCTCCAATTTTGAAATGTCTATTAAAAAGTAAATAATTAATTTACTCACCAAAGTGTTATATATCACAAATTGGAGAGAAAAGGTCAATAAATAATATATTCAAATTTAAAACAAACAAAAAAAAGTAGTGTTTTTTTAGAAATTTACCTGTAAAGTCCGAAGTTTAAAACCTTTTTTTTTTTTTTTAAAAACCACGTTGTTTATTTGTTTGTTTTTTATTTAAATGAAACCTTGCTCCTTGCTCCTTTAATTGAAAAAAAAATTAGCGCTTGAATGACATTTTTCGAGGAGTTATAAGCTTGGAAAGACGGGGTGGAATTATTCACTATTTTTCACGAAATTTCTGACACACTTAGCGGTACAGGCCATTCCAAGATTGTAGCGATATGAGCTGAGTGTTGCCAACAACACAAGTTAGAAAATTAAGTTTTTTTTATCAAGGCTAAGAGGCCATTCGGGGATAAAGGGTTAAAGAGTGTACAGTAGAAATTGGACAATATAATAATCATTAATAATGAAAATTCGGTAAATTTGTTAACTTATATGGAACGGCTCATCAAAAACTTGTTTACGTTAGACTTGAACACAACCATATTGTAGTCAGCTGGAAAGCAGGAAAACAGAAGACAATTCCACAGGCGTGCGGTTATAAGAAAGAAGCTTTGTTTATGGAATCTACATTTAGGTTTAGGCACAAATAAAGATTGGGGAAAATTAGTGATAGTGTTTTCTGCTAGACGGGTGTTTCTTGTGAAAGTTTGGCGAGGAGGGACCATAGATTGGAGCTCAGTCGAGCAATTGCTATGAAAATAACGATAAAGCAGAGAAAACTCGCAATATCCTTAAAAAAATGAAGTAAAAAAAAAAAAACCCAAACAAAACAAAGAAATTGAGTTTCCACACACACCTCCAAACACCCGGGCAACACCGGGTACCCCTCGCTAGTCTATATATATAAAGCGAAAATGTATGTATGTATGTACGTATGTGTGTATGTTTGGATGTTTGCTAAAACTTTCGACAGACGCGACAAAAATTCACAAACTCGGTATCACATCGAAGCTCCATCCTTTGCTCGAAAAATATCGAAAAATTTGCCAAAAACGTTAACTTTTTCACCCCGAAATCGACAATTTTCGATAGGGGGGGGTCAACAAAAACAGCCCTCTCGTGACATGCGTCAGATGATGTCGTGACCTGATTTACTTTAAATAGTTGAAAAACCAAATAAATTTCCTGTAGGTCGCGTTAGCGCAGTTGGTTAAGACCTTGGTTCGAATCGTGGTGTGAGATGTTTTTTTTTGTCAATTTTTTAAATTTAAATATTGAACCAGTGTTATTTAAGCCATTTTTCACGTAACGTTCGTTTTTCTGCTTTTTTTTTTTTTTTTTTTACTTCACTTATTCTTAGCGACACCCAAAAACACCCGGGTACCCACCGATTTTTTAAATTTTAATATCGAAACAGGCTTATTTATGCCATTTTTCATGTGTTCGTTTTTGTTTTCATCGTTCGTTTGCCTTACGTTAGTTTTCTTGTGTTTTTTTTATTGTTTGATCGCCGCGTAGCGGGGAAAACAGAAACTGGCTTCAGCAACTTGACGTTGTCGCACCTGCTAATTTCGGTTTATAAACTTTAGCTTAACACATTTATCAATTCATCTGTTCCCGTGGTCGAGATGATTAGGTCTCAGGGTTTTTTTTTTTCCATTTCCTTTCCACCTCCGCGTTAAACGTTCGGGGTTCAAGCCTACCTTTATACTAAAACTATTTTTTTTCTTTTACACCTCCAAACAACCAGCGAACGTTTTTTTTTAACAGGGTTGTTTTAATCTACCCCCCACCAACACACACCTCCAAACACCTGGGCAACGCCGGGTCCCACCGCTAGTCTATAAATATAAAAGCGAAAATGTTTGTATGTGTGTTCGCTTTTTCTGTATGTCTACAAAAGGCTTTTTTTTTTTTAGAGAAGCGATCGCTCGCTTCACAACTTTTTAAAACTTTTTATATCACATATAAATCGTAATATCTCACAGTTAACAACGAAGCTCGCCTGTCTATTTAATTTGCTCGATTTCGGGAAGATAAATATTCAACATTTGTCACTCGCTGCATGTGGGTTAGTCTTTTTCCTATAACATCTTTGGAAAAAAAAAGCGTTCAGCAGTAAATGAAATACTATCCCGCAGTCAAATTTGACCTCATTAACTCATTAAAACGGGCACCTGCCAAATCCAAGTAATTAAATAAATTCAAACGTGTTTCCCTTAGCATCTCGCGGTGGGGCAATGGTTAACGTCGCACGTTTTTTTTTTGTCACACTTTAATTTACAACTTTGCCTCAACGGTTCAGGTTCGATTCTCATACTTACTTTTTTTCAGCCCCCCCCCCACACCTCCAAACACCCGGGAAACGCCGGGTACCCCTCGCTAGTTAATTAAATAATATAAAGTTCACTTCTTGTAAGTAAAAAATACTCAAGCTGAGATTGAAACCAAAATCTAAAGACAGTGAGTCAAGTACGATAACAATTCAGCCAGTTTTCTGCAATCTTTAAAAAGTGTTTTCAAACCTACTTATTCTTAATATAAAGAATCCGTCATGTGAACGATTCACGCATGCGCAGTCATGAAACAGTTGACAAACAAATAAAAATCCGATGACCTCTAAGTAACAATTTTCAATTTTAATCCCTTAGCAGCCCTTTTTTTCCGGATGAATACCTTATATACCAAATTTCAAGTCTGCAGATCAAAAATTCGTTGAGTATATAAGTTGATAGTTGTCCTCTCTCACACACACGCACACACAAACAAACACACACAAACAAACACAAACACACACACACAAACAAACACAAACACACACACAAACATAAACACACAAACACACACAAACACACACAAACACACGCACACAAACACACACACAAACACACACACAAACACACACACGCACTCAAACATATACACACACACAAACACACACATGCACACAAACACACACATGCACACATGCACACAAACACACACACACACACAAACACACACACACACACACACACACACACACACACACACACACACACACACACTTTTATAGCTATATAGATTAAAAAAAAATTTTTTTGGTAAAATGAAGCACAAATCGCAAGTCCAAAATCAGTTTAACAAAAAAAAAAAAAAAAGATAAAATAAAAAATAAATAAAATAGAATTCCCGGACAGCGCCAGGAGGGCGTTACGAGACTTCAGGTGGACGATGGCCAAATTTATAGGGGGTCATTGAGATTCTTTTGGGAGGCAGTGAAAGACAGAGCTTCTAGTAACATTATTGTTTCTCAACCCATTTTCTTTGGATTCACAATTCATGTGGAAATTGATTTCATCGCACTTATTTTTTATTCGAAAGATTAATTCACGAATCATACACTGTAATGTTGACAAAGTTTTTTAAGTGTTTTCTGAATCTGATTGATTTCTGATTCACATTTTCAACAAATCTTTCTCATCTATCTAATGAGTCCTGGTTTCCATCCACATTAAAAACCGACCTCATATGTCTACCTCTGCCCTCGTGGGGAGGCAAGTAAAAAACAAAACAACAAACAAAAAACACGACTTGTGACATTTTCTATCAAATATTTCCAAACTTGTTGTTGATGATCAACAACATTCTGCACATTGATTTGTGATTTTTTATTGATTATTGATTATTGTATTAGCAACGGTATGAAATATTAATTGAACAATTTGATTCATATTTTCTTTTAGTTTATTTATTTATTTATTTTTTTACAAGGTAGTCACCACTTTTTTTTTTACAAGGTAGACACCACTTATCAAGGCCCGGAAGCCACTCGGGGCTAAGAGTTATCGTGTGTACAGTACGTTAGTATTGGAGATTTGATAAAGTGTCTTACTTAAGGGGTCGGTTTATCAGGAATTTGTTTATGTTGGACTTGAAGACATTCAAGTTGTAGTCAGGTGGGAAACAGGCAGATAGAACAGAGTTCCACTGGCGTGCACGTCTAAGAAAGAAGCTTTGTTCATGGAATTTACGTTTTGGTTTTGGCACAGTTAAATAAGATTCTTACTTGAACTGTAGCAAGACCCGTTCAGCTACTTCAAGAATACGTATCGATTTCGCAGATATCCACTTCGCATAATTGCAGAATATAGAAAATTGGACGAAAAGTTCCAGTAAATGGTTAAAATTTATCTTGACCATCCGCAAATCTACACCAAAGGCAATATAGATATCCCGGGATAAACTGATAAAACTGGAAATAATAAAAAAGTGTTACAGGAATTTAATACAAAGATGTTTGCCTCCCAGATTTTAAGAACCCAATTAATCCCTCACCCCCTTCTTTTTCTATGCTATTTTTCGATTTCTCTTTCTTTATTTAACTTTGTATAAAATCTGGTTTCATAATGAAAGAAATGTGGCCTGCTTCTCTACTGCAACAGAAACATGTATGCACACATGTAGCCAACAATATTTATATGAATGGACTCCTTCAGTCTTTGACAGACTAGGGATACCCACAAAGGGGAGGGTGCGCACGACATTTTTGTGTCAGGATGTGCGCAATCTCTTACCATACCTCCCCTGAGTCGACATTGTTAAATACCAGTGGCAAGTGAACTGTGTGTACAGGACGATTGAAAACAAATGCCGAGATAAGCGGAGAGCACATTCAGTACCTAGAAGTCTTAAATTGTTACCCATCTGGTACTAACCAGGTTCAATGTTGCTTAACTTCGGTGATCTGATGAGACCCGGTGTGTCAACACAATTATGCTGTATTTATTTGTATGAATGAATATATTTATTTGTATGAATGAATATATTTATTCGTATGAATGAATATATTTATTCGTATGAATGAATGTATTTATTTGTATGAATGAATATATTTATTTGTATGAATGAATATATTTATTTGTATGAATGAATATATTTATTCGTATGAATGAATATATTTATTCGTATGAATGAATATATTTATTCGTATGAATGAATATATTTATTTGTATGAATGAATATATTTATTCGTATGAATGAATATATTTATTCGTATGAATGAATGTATTTATTCGTATGAATGAATATATTTATTTGTATGAATGAATATATTTATTCGTATGAATGAATATATTTATTCGTATGAATGAATATATTTATTCGTATGAATGAATGTATTTATTCGTATGAATGAATATATTTATTCGTATGAATGAATGTATTTATTTGTATGAATGAATATATTTATTTGTATGAATGAATATATTTATTCGTATGAATGAATGTATTTATTCGTATGAATGAATATATTTATTCGTATGAATGAATGTATTTATTCGTATGAATGAATGTATTTATTCGTATGAATGAATATATTTATTCGTATGAATGAATATATTTATTCGTATGAATGAATATATTTATTCGTATGAATGAATATATTTATTCGTATGAATGAATATATTTATTCGTATGAATGAATGTATTTATTCGTATGAATGAATGTATTTATTCGTATGAATGAATATATTTATTCGTATGAATGAATATATTTATTTGTATGAATGAATGTATTTATTCGTATGAATGAATGTATTTATTTGTATGAATGAATATATTTATTCGTATGAATGAATATATTTATTCGTATGAATGAATATATTTATTCGTATGAATGAATATATTTATTCGTATGAATGAATGTATTTATTCGTATGAATGAATGTATTTATTCGTATGAATGAATGTATTTATTCGTATGAATGAATATATTTATTTGTATGAATGAATATATTTATTCGTATGAATGAATATATTTATTCGTATGAATGAATATATTTATTCGTATGAATGAATATATTTATTTGTATGAATGAATATATTTATTCGTATGAATGAATATATTTATTCGTATGAATGAATGTATTTATTCGTATGAATGAATATATTTATTCGTATGAATGAATATATTTATTCGTATGAATGAATATATTTATTTGTATGAATGAATATATTTATTCGTATGAATGAATATATTTATTCGTATGAATGAATGTATTTATTTGTATGAATGAATATATTTATTCGTATGAATGAATGTATTTATTTGTATGAATGAATATATTTATTCGTATGAATGAATATATTTATTCGTATGAATGAATATATTTATTCGTATGAATGAATGTATTTATTCGTATGAATGAATGTATTTATTTGTATGAATGAATATATTTATTCGTATGAATGAATATATTTATTCGTATGAATGAATGTATTTATTCGTATGAATGAATGTATTTATTCGTATGAATGAATGTATTTATTTGTATGAATGAATATATTTATTTGTATGAATGAATGTATTTATTCGTATGAATGAATATATTTATTCGTATGAATGAATATATTTTTTCGTATGAATGAATATATTTATTTGTATGAATGAATGTATTTATTAGTATGAATGAATGTATTTATTTGTATGAATGAATATATTTATTCGTATGAATGAATGTATTTATTCGTATGAATGAATGTATTTATTCGTATGAATGAATATATTTATTCGTATGAATGAATATATTTATTTGTATGAATGAATGTATTTATTCGTATGAATGAATGTATTTATTTGTATGAATGAATATATTTATTCGTATGAATGAATGTATTTATTCGTATGAATGAATATATTTATTCGTATGAATGAATGTATTTATTCGTATGAATGAATGTATTTATTCGTATGAATGAATATATTTATTTGTATGAATGAATGTATTTATTCGTATGAATGAATGTATTTATTTGTATGAATGAATATATTTATTCGTATGAATGAATGTATTTATTCGTATGAATGAATATATTTATTCGTATGAATGAATGTATTTATTCGTATAGAAGAATGTATTTATTCGTATGAATGAATATATTTATTTGTATGAATGAATGTATTTATTCGTATGAATGAATGTATTTATTTGTATGAATGAATGTATTTATTTGTATGAATGAATATATTTATTTGTATGAATGAATGTATTTATTCGTATGAATGAATGTATTTATTCGTATGAATGAATGTATTTATTTGTATGAATGAATATATTTATTTGTATGAATGAATGTATTTATTCGTATGAATGAATGTATTTATTTGTATGAATGAATATATTTATTTGTATGAATGAATGTATTTATTCGTATGAATGAATGTATTTATTCGTATGAATGAATGTATTTATTTGTATGAATGAATGTATTTATTCGTATGAATGAATGTATTTATTTGTATGAATGAATATATTTATTTGTATGAATGAATGTATTTATTTGTATGAATGAATATATTTATTCGTATGAATGAATGTATTTATTCGTATGAATGAATGTATTTATTCGTATGAATGAATGTATTTATTTGTATGAATGAATATATTTATTTGTATGAATGAATGTATTTATTCGTATGAATGAATATATTTATTCGTATGAATGAATGTATTTATTCGTATGAATGAATGTATTTATTTGTATGAATGAATATATTTATTCGTATGAATGAATGTATTTATTCGTATGAATGAATATATTTATTCGTATGAATGAATATATTTATTCGTATGAATGAATGTATTTATTTGTATGAATGAATATATTTATTCGTATGAATGAATGTATTTATTCGTATGAATGAATGTATTTATTCGTATGAATGAATGTATTTATTTGTATGAATGAATATATTTATTTGTATGAATGAATGTATTTATTCGTATGAATGAATATATTTATTCGTATGAATGAATATATTTATTCGTATGAATGAATATATTTATTTGTATGAATGAATGTATTTATTCGTATGAATGAATGTATTTATTTGTATGAATGAATATATTTATTCGTATGAATGAATGTATTTATTCGTATGAATGAATGTATTTATTCGTATGAATGAATGTATTTATTTGTATGAATGAATATATTTATTTGTATGAATGAATGTATTTATTCGTATGAATGAATATATTTATTTGTATGAATGAATATATTTATTCGTATGAATGAATATATTTATTCGTATGAATGAATATATTTATTTGTATGAATGAATGTATTTATTCGTATGAATGAATGTATTTATTTGTATGAATGAATATATTTATTCGTATGAATGAATATATTTATTCGTATGAATGAATGTATTTATTTGTATGAATGAATATATTTATTTGTATGAATGAATATATTTATTCGTATGAATGAATATATTTATTCGTATGAATGAATGTATTTATTCGTATGAATGAATGTATTTATTCGTATGAATGAATATATTTATTCGTATGAATGAATATATTTATTCGTATGAATGAATATATTTATTCATACGAATAAATATATTCATTCATACGAATAAATATATTTATTCATACGAATAAATATATTTATTCATATGAAAGAATATATTTATTCGTATGAATGAATATATTTATTCGTATGAATGAATATATTTATTCGTATGAATGAATATATTTATTCGTATGAATGAATGTATTTATTCGTATGAATGAATATATTTATTCGTATGAATGAATATATTTATTCGTATGAATGAATATATTTATTTGTATGAATGAATATATTTATTCGTATGAATGAATATATTTATTCGTATGAATGAATGTATTTATTTGTATGAATGAATATATTTATTCGTATGAATGAATGTATTTATTTGTATGAATGAATATATTTATTCGTATGAATGAATATATTTATTCGTATGAATGAATATATTTATTCGTATGAATGAATGTATTTATTCGTATGAATGAATGTATTTATTTGTATGAATGAATATATTTATTCGTATGAATGAATGTATTTATTCGTATGAATGAATGTATTTATTCGTATGAATGAATGTATTTATTCGTATGAATGAATATATTTATTCGTATGAATGAATATATTTATTCGTATGAATGAATATATTTATTTGTATGAATGAATATATTTATTCGTATGAATGAATATATTTATTCGTATGAATGAATGTATTTATTTGTATGAATGAATATATTTATTCGTATGAATGAATGTATTTATTCGTATGAATGAATGTATTTATTCGTATGAATGAATGTATTTATTTGTATGAATGAATATATTTATTTGTATGAATGAATGTATTTATTCGTATGAATGAATATATTTATTCGTATGAATGAATATATTTATTCGTATGAATGAATATATTTATTTGTATGAATGAATGTATTTATTCGTATGAATGAATGTATTTATTTGTATGAATGAATATATTTATTCGTATGAATGAATGTATTTATTCGTATGAATGAATGTATTTATTCGTATGAATGAATATATTTATTTGTATGAATGAATATATTTATTCGTATGAATGAATATATTTATTCGTATGAATGAATATATTTATTTGTATGAATGAATGTATTTATTCGTATGAATGAATGTATTTATTTGTATGAATGAATATATTTATTCGTATGAATGAATGTATTTATTTGTATGAATGAATGTATTTATTTGTATGAATGAATATATTTATTCGTATGAATGAATATATTCATTCGTATGAAAGAATATATTTATTCGTATGAATGAATATATTTATTCGTATGAATAAATATATTTATTCATACGAATAAATATATTTATTCATATGAAAGAATATATTTATTCGTATGAATGAATATATTTATTCGTATGAATGAATATATTTATTCGTATGAATGAATATATTCATTCGTATGAAAGAATATATTTATTCGTATGAATGAATATATTTATTCGTATGAATGAATGTATTTATTCGTATGAATGAATGTATTTATTCGTATGAATGAATATATTTATTCGTATGAATGAATATATTTATTCGTATGAATGAATATATTCATTCGTATGAAAGAATATATTTATTCGTATGAATGAATATATTTATTCGTATGAATGAATATATTTATTCGTATGAATGAATATATTCATTCGTATGAAAGAATATATTTATTCGTATGAATGAATATATTTATTCGTATGAATGAATATATTTATTCGTATGAATGAATATATTTATTCGTATGAATGAATATATTCATTCGTATGAAAGAATATATTTATTCGTATGAATGAATATATTTATTCGTATGAATGAATATATTTATTCGTATGAATGAATATATTCATTCGTATGAAAGAATATATTTATTCGTATGAATGAATATATTTATTCGTATGAATGAATATATTTATTTGTATGAATGAATATATTTATTTGTATGAATGAATATATTTATTTGTATGAATGAATGTATTTATTTGTATGAATGAATATATTTATTTGTATGAATGAATATATTTATTCGTATGAATGAATATATTTATTTGTATGAATGAATGTATTTATTCGTATGAATGAATATATTTATTTGTATGAATGAATGTATTTATTCGTATGAATGAATGTATTTATTTGTATGAATGAATATATTTATTCGTATGAATGAATGTATTTATTCGTATGAATGAATGTATTTATTCGTATGAATGAATATATTTATTTGTATGAATGAATATATTTATCTGTATGAATGAATATATTTATTCATACGAATAAATATATTTATTCATATGAAAGAATATATTTATTCGTATGAATGAATATATTTATTTGTATGAATGAATGTATTTATTCGTATGAATGAATGTATTTATTTGTATGAATGAATATATTTATTCGTATGAATGAATGTATTTATTCGTATGAATGAATGTATTTATTCGTATGAATGAATATATTTATTCGTATGAATGAATATATTTATTTGTATGAATGAATGTATTTATTCGTATGAATGAATGTATTTATTTGTATGAATGAATATATTTATTCGTATGAATGAATGTATTTATTTGTATGAATGAATGTATTTATTTGTATGAATGAATGTATTTATTTGTATGAATGAATATATTTATTCGTATGAATGAATGTATTTATTCGTATGAATGAATGTATTTATTTGTATGAATGAATATATTTATTCGTATGAATGAATGTATTTATTCGTATGATTGAATGTATTTATCTGTATGAATGAATGTATTTATTTGTATGAATGAATATATTTATTTGTATGAATGAATGTATTTATTCGTATGAATGAATATATTTATTCGTATGAATGAATATATTTATTCGTATGAATGAATATATTTATTTGTATGAATGAATGTATTTATTCGTATGAATGAATGTATTTATTTGTATGAATGAATATATTTATTTGTATGAATGAATGTATTTATTCGTATGAATGAATATATTTATTCGTATGAATGAATATATTTATTCGTATGAATGAATATATTTATTTGTATGAATGAATGTATTTATTCGTATGAATGAATGTATTTATTTGTATGAATGAATATATTTATTCGTATGAATGAATGTATTTATTCGTATGAATGAATGTATTTATTTGTATGAATGAATATATTTATTCGTATGAATGAATGTATTTATTCGTATGAATGAATATATTTATTTGTATGAATGAATGTATTTATTCGTATGAATGAATGTATTTATTTGTATGAATGAATATATTTATTTGTATGAATGAATGTATTTATTCGTATGAATGAATATATTTATTCGTATGAATGAATATATTTATTCGTATGAATGAATATATTTATTTGTATGAATGAATGTATTTATTCGTATGAATGAATGTATTTATTTGTATGAATGAATATATTTATTCGTATGAATGAATGTATTTATTCGTATGAATGAATGTATTTATTCGTATGAATGAATATATTTATTTGTATGAATGAATATATTTATTCGTATGAATGAATATATTTATTCATACGAATAAATATATTTATTCATATGAAAGAATATATTTATTCGTATGAAAGAATATATTTATTCGTATGAATGAATGTATTTATTCGTATGAATAAATATATTTATTCATACGAATAAATATATTTATTCATATGAAAGAATATATTTATTTGTATGAATGAATATATTTATTTGTATGAATGAATATATTCATTCGTATGAAAGAATATATTTATTCGTATGAATGAATATATTTATTCGTATGAATGAATGTATTTATTCGTATGAATGAATATATTCATTCGTATGAAAGAATATATTTATTCGTATGAATGAATGTATTTATTCGTATGAATGAATATATTTATTCGTATGAATGAATATATTTATTCGTATGAATGAATATATTTATTCGTATGAATGAATGTATTTATTCGTATGAATGAATATATTTATTTGTATGAATGAATATATTTATTTGTATGAATGAATGTATTTATTCGTATGAATGAATGTATTTATTCGTATGAATGAATATATTTATTCGTATGAATGAATGTATTTATTCGTATGAATGAATATATTTATTTGTATGAAAGAATATATTTATTCGTATGAATGAATATATTTATTCGTATGAATGAATATATTTATTCGTATGAATAAATATATTTATTCATACGAATAAATATATTTATTCATATGAAAGAATATATTTATTTGTATGAATGAATATATTTATTCGTATGAATGAATATATTCATTCGTATGAAAGAATATATTTATTCGTATGAATGAATATATTTATTCGTATGAATGAATGTATTTATTCGTATGAATGAATATATTCATTCGTATGAAAGAATATATTTATTCGTATGAATGAATGTATTTATTCGTATGAATGAATATATTTATTCGTATGAATGAATATATTTATTCGTATGAATGAATGTATTTATTCGTATGAATGAATATATTTATTTGTATGAATGAATATATTTATTCGTATGAATGAATATATTTATTTGTATGAATGAATATATTTATTTGTATGAATGAATATATTTATTTGTATGAATGAATATATTTATTTGTATGAATGAATATATTTATTCGTATGAATGAATATATTTATTCGTATGAATGAATGTATTTATTTGTATGAATGAATATATTTATTCGTATGAATGAATATATTTATTTGTATGAATGAATATATTTATTCGTATGAATGAATATATTTATTTGTATGAATGAATATATTTATTCGTATGAATGAATATATTTATTTG
>NC_136500.1:147820935-147965935 GCF_053919585.1 Euprymna scolopes | reverse complement strand
AATTGATTTCACACCAAATAATCTAAGAAACTCGAGGAGGATCAAATGAGCGAGGAGAGAAAGCACTAGCCAGACCTCCGCTGGATGAGTGCAAAGAAGACTGGGATCTTGGGGAAGCTTATTGCAACCCAAATTCTAGTGAAAACCAATGGTTGCTAACAACTAAAAATCAATGGTAAACGGCTGGTGGAATAACTACCAGGAACTGAGGATGGAGATTTCTAGTTTGTGGAACAAGAAAATTTCCATCATGGCAATCATCACAGGTGCATTTGGCTCAATTCCAGATGATCTTAAGAAACAATTGAACTCCATAGGAGTCAAGTACAACATCACTGTACTCCAGAAGTCGGTTCTGATTTGCACAGCAAGCATCCTACGCTAGGTGCTTGCCATCTTATTGACGCTTTGAATATGTTCACTAGCTTTGGTGTAAAAACCCGCTCTTGAGTAAAAAAATTGACCGGCGTATAGCATCGCAACACTGTGTAATTAACGACGACGACTACCACCACCACCACCACCACCACCTATAATAATAAGCCGGACATACAGAAACTCCCACAGATGTAAACACGGAGGAACATCACATGAAATCACGAAAACTGTAAATGTGCAAGTTAACCCCTCCCCCTGCACTCCTGCCTTTCTCTTTTTTTGTGTGTCGCTATAAACTGACACCAGACTAAATAATCGAGGAGAATCAAGGAGGATGGAAAGACCGAAGAGAGAAAACACTAACCAAACCTCCACTGGATGAGAGCAAAAGAGGAGTAGGATCTTGGGGATTTTTATTGCCATCAAATTCCAGTGAAGACCAATGGTCGGCGCCAACGAGAAATTAATGGTAAGCGAGAAATTAATGTCACCGTAGCGGAAATTCATCTGCAAAGTTTATCGAAAGAGGTAGAGAATACTGAAAATCTGGGGAGACTTGCTGTCACTCAGACTTCAGAGAACACCACGAGTTGTTCTCAAAGAGAAGTCTTTGATGATGGTCTGTGTGACTACTCCTAGTGAGTAAATAATAATAGCTCAGTAAACGTACAAAATTGAACCGCCATTGGCGGGAAGACTGTTGATCTAACCACGTGGTGACGTGCAAAAATAATGAAGATTTATACGAACATCAGAAAGTCATCCGCTAACATCTGCAGAAGGCAAAGGTTATAGCAAGATCTGCTTTCATCTTTTGTTTTCATATTTTTACAAAGAAAGAGAATTTCACCCATTTCTGCATGACCTTTGGAATTTCCTTTAAGTTTATTTCGTGAATACTTTTTCTGTCATCATGAATTTTTTTTTTCATAACGCCCCCCCCCCCCGCCCCCCAAAAAATAACTATATTCATTGTAAGTATTAAGCAATGCTAATTTAGAACCGGGAAATATAAATTATTGTTGCACGAATCGTAGCTTATATAAAAGGTTGGCTGTATACTACCACCACTTTAGCTGTTCTTACGTCTTCGTTATTTACGTTATTTATTTATTTGCGGAATCCTCTTATTCACAATTTCTTTGCGGTTACATCTATTTCTCCCCCACCTTTTCCTTCTATTATTCTTGTCCTAGTTGCACATCTTAGTTCATTCTATGTTCTTTCTACCATCTGAAACATTCAATATTAGTTGTTCGTCCGTTATGTTATTGATTTACTAGCGGGATGCCCCGGCGTTTCCCGGTCGTACAATACGCTTAAACATGATTAAAAATAATAATGATAATGTCGCTTATCAAATTTCTTCTGTGTTTGTTTACGATATCATGTCAGCTGATATTTGGACTTGACGATCTTAAAAATAGTCATTCTTTTTGTTTATAGATAAAAAGAATTTTTCCAGAGGAATATTTTACGCTACACCGGCCAAGATTATATAGGTGTAATGTAAGATATTCTCTGTAAAAATTATTATTTTTTTTTTATCTATAAGAGAAAGATTATTTTTAAGATCAGATTTTTTGGAATTCGATTTTCGATACTTATCAGATGAATTTCTGTATAAAACATATCTAAGAACACTGCCAGGCATATAAATTAGTTTTGTGATAAATTTGCAAAAGATAGGCTCAGCCGTTTCGGAACCTATAAGGAAGGAACTCGCACACACACACTCACACATATTCACACACACACTCACACACACTCACACGCACACTCACACGCTCACACACACACACACTCACACACACACACTCACACACACATACTCACACACATACACACTCACACACACACACTCTCACACACACACACACACACATAAACTCACACACACACACTCACACACACACTCACACACACACTCACATACACTCACACACTCACACACTCACACACACACTCATACACACACACTCACACATAAACTCACACTCACACACATTCACACACACACTCATACACACACACTCACACGCACACTCACACACACTCACACACACTCACACACACACTCACACACACACACAAACACACACACAAAGTGACTTTTATATAATAGTTAAAATAGAGATAGGGATTGAAATTTACGTATTCACAATTTCGTTGCTATTACATCTATTTATCTCCCCCCACTTATCCTTCTATTATTTATTCTAGGTTTGTATTACTGTACACATAGATTCGAAAAAGTTGTCACAAAAACAAATATATAAAAAAATAAATGTCATCAAAAGCAAGATAAGTTACTTTTCTACTTAACTGGACAATTTTTTATTGTTCTTATTTAATGTAACATGTTTATTCAGTTCGAAAAACATACAGTGTTTACCGATGTATTGGAAAATTACAAATGGCACCCGCCTCTCTCCTGAACACGGTAAGTTTGGGAAAATGAATTAAAAGTAAAAAGTATACAAAATACTGGCTCAATATATGTTACCGTGACATAGGCGGACATGTATTCGGTGGGTTTTTAATATTTTGTATAATTTTCTATTTTTTACTCACTTTTTCCCACGTGCACATCTCAGTTCATTCTATACGTTTTCGACCATCTGAAACATTCAATATGCAATCATGGTTTTCAGTGTTTTTTATTATTACACTAACGGGGGGGGGGGGAACACGGCAGTGTCCGGGTGGTTGTAGGTGTATGTGTTTTTGGGTAAATGAAAACAAAAATCGTTAGTTGTTAAAAAAAAAAAAACGAAGCCTTGACGCGCAGTTGGAAAATAATAAAGTGTGAAAAAAAGTGTGCCTTGGCAGGTGCCCGTTTTTGACGAGTTAATGACGTCAACTTTGAGTGCGGGACAGTGTTTTATTTACCTCGAGTCTGTTCGCTTCTTTTTTTATGCAAAAAAGCATAATGTACATGCGGCAATCGAAAATGAATATTTATCTTTTGAAAGTCGGGCAAATTAAATAGACAGGCGACCCCGGTTGTTAACTTGTAGATATTATCATTTAGGTGTGATATAAAAAGTTTGAAGTAGAAGTGAGTCGACCGATTGCTTCTCGGAAAACAGTCTTTCTTGGACATACACAAAAAGCGAACACACATACATGCATACATACACATTTTCGCTTTTATATTTATAGATAGTAGTGATGAGATCATTCCCGATTCCGATACAATTACCGATTCCGCCCGCAAGCTGGGGCCTCACCACTGGATATGGTTTAAGGTCATATCCAGGACCAAGAAAAATACTGAATGAAAAAATTGCTGTTATCATTTACCCATCTCATAATTATCATCGGCTGCTTTTTGACCTTGATGTAACATTTTTGTTTTTTTACATCAAGTGGCTTCTTGTCCTGTCTGGGTCGATTTCCATAAAAAATTCTCATAATGTCGGAGTTAAAATTAAGATAATTGGCAAGCTTAGAATTTCTACTTAAAGAAAGTCAATAGTTTAAAAGAATATATATGATCATAATAGATCTTAGAAAACGACCTTCAGTCTGTAGTGGAATTGGGTCCGTAAATGGATGGGAACATTTAATGCTACTAAGACTGAGCTTCTTTCCTTTAACAATTACAAAATTCCCTTCTCAACCACCGATTGCTAGGACAAATAACATCCTGCCCGAGAGTTCATCGTTCAAACGTCTGGATTTAACATTCACAGGCGACATTAGTTGGTATAAATACATTGAGGACAATGCCAGGGCTGCTGCGAAAAAGGTTGGTTCTTTCTGTTGTGCTAGAAATTTACTCACACCGGAAAGTATCTTATACCTCTACAAAGCCACCAATGGCAACAACGCTCCATCTGGGCAGGTGCTTCTAGCGATAGTCTCCCCGTGTTAGACAGGGTTAAAAAAGAGTCTCCAATTTAATATATCCCGCACTATCGGCCACGCTCGTTGCATCCTAGTGTCCGTTTTACGAGTAATTTAATAGAATCTGCTCAAATGATTTCACAACACTTGTTCCTGTTAGACGTACATACTCCTGATCAACCTGACAAGCAGCAAAATCCCACCCCTTCCATATTGCTGTCACTAGATGTCAGAAAGCCTTCTATTCTTATCGTTTCTTCCTTCGGGCTGTCAAACTTTGGAAATTCCCTCCTGGTTTCATGCTTCCCTGACTGTACTGACACGCAGACGTTTAAAATGTAATATGAACAGATATCTTGCTACTCAACTCCCCACAATTCCCTGTTAGACTTGATCTTAAATAGCGGCTCCTTTACAGCCGAGTTTGACCTTCGGGCCAAGATCGAAGTATAGCATCTGTTCTTTAGATGCTGCACTTACATTTTTTTTGTTCTTTGTCGGTGGAGGAGAAATCCTTCATGACTGAGACAATTTAAAATTTTTGTTCCTTTTGTCCACGTTAAAAAAAAAAAATTAAAAAAACAACGACCCTGATCTCTGTCCTATGGGGAGGCATTGTAAATAGGAACAATTCACTTTGTTTGTGTTGAAAAAGATTAAAAAAAAAAAGATAAATAAAAATGAAAAAAAATAAATGATGACTATTTGTTGTGGAGGAATCACCCTCCAAATGGACTGTTCTATCCACTATATAAACCATAGACCTTTTGATCCCAGATGTGGATTAAACACGAGAGCAACCCTCGCCTGCTCGGTAACGTTTACTACTCTTTTCAGTTGTAATCTTTTTACGTTGTTGTTCCAGTAATACATTGTTTAAACTCTATTCTGTTGTTCTGTTTTCTTTGTGGCTTATTGCAAGCCATAACACTGGCGACATTGGATTCGAAGAACGTACTCACGTTTAAAAACAGTGTTCTAAAAAAACTAAACACTGACGACATTGGATTCTAGGAGCATACTAAAATCGAAACCAGTAACGAGATTGAAAAAAATACTCGCGTTGAAATAGTATTCTAAAAATACTAACGACGTCGAACTCAAATGTTATCAAGCCTAAGGAAGTGTCTAACATAACACTTGCAACTGAAAGGTTCACGGTAACTACCCCCCCCCCCCAAAAAAAAAAAACGCAGATGATTACGGGGGAAAAAAAGAGTTGAAAAGAAAAAAATTAGTCACGACTTTCAAAGTTTACTATCATTTAATTCTTTATACAGCTGAGACTGATTATTCCGGAAAAGGTTGTTCTGCCGAAATGCAATACTTTTTCCAACAAAGTTCCTAATTTTCATACCACCAGTGTGGACCTTCTCTTTCAACATTGTTAGAACGTTCATCGTTCCCTTTTCCAGCAATCTATACCTCCTTTCAAGCTCGTCCTTGGCTTTCTGTCCTAGTTTAACTTTTTTTCTTATTTCTTCGATTCTACCAATGTCTTTCCGCCACCGTTTAATACTTTCTTCAAGCCGCCTCTGCCAGTGTGGCCTTCTATCCTTCATTTCTCCCTTTTTCTTCTGTAATAATCCAAGACGATTCGCAATAACGTATAACGCTGCATACAGAAGCCTGTTAAGTTCCGTAATGTTCTTTCTTATGATGTTGTGAATTACTCCTTGAATTATTTTTACCTCGTTTTTCACCTTCCGCCTATCACTACTCTTCATACTTGGAATCTCTATGATATCGTCTCTAAGAAGAACCTCTCTTAACTTCTGAAGTACTTCTTTTTCTACAGAAGTCAAAGTTCGAACTTCATCACCACTTCTCCATACATCTGCTCATTTCACTGGCTCCATTGTCTCAGAGTCAATGATCTCATCTGCCTTAGATCCTTCAAACTCTTTCTCATTACTTCCCCTAACCATAGGATTCCATACTTCTTCAGTTGTCCGCCTCCCATCATGGGACTTGTTTTTTGGGACTAGGATGGTTGGTGTCTTTGATATTTCGGGGTAACATCCCTTTATCAAAAAGAAATAAGGTGTAAAAAACCGATGATTTTTTTTCAAAAGAGAGAAACCGCCATGGTAATGATACAGGAAGATGAGTTGAAACTACGGCGCAGAAAACAAAGTTAAATTAATAGTGATGGGTTTTAGGTTCTAATTAAATCTGGTGTGTAATAATATATATTTTATTTTATTAATTTATTAGTATTTTATTTAAAAAATTAAAATTTTTTTTTCCATTTATTTATTTATTTACTTTACTTTTTCTTTTTATTTATAAATTTATTTTATCTTATTTATTTTTATGCACATGTGTAAAATTTAGCTATGAGGTTAGTTCTGTCAAAAGCTGCCTAATCTAATTCTAGTATTTCTGACTTAAGTGGAACCCTTCTTACCATTGTTGAACCATTTAGGTTATCATTGGAAGCAAGATTTTCATCCTATCTAAATGATAAAAACTTGTGTATGTCCTCTTTCCTAGACCCATGACCTTCACTCCTGATCTGAAATGGAACACGTACATCAAGTCTGTTGCCAAGGTCGCTGGAAAGATGGTGGGATCCTTCTACCGCTCCAGAAGATATTTCACTACTGATGCAATTCTCTATCTATATAAAAGCCAAGTACGTCCAAGGATGGAATACTGTTGGCATATCTGGGCAGGAGCGGCCAAAAACAGCCTATCCTGCCTTGACAGAGTACAAAATAGACTTCGTGGCTTAGTGGAGGATGCCCTTTTCTCTACCCTGCAACCTCTCTCCCACAGAAGAGACGTTGCGAGCCTATCCTTGTTTTATCGTTATTTTCATGGCAGGTGCTCGTCTGAACTCCAATCTCTGGTCCCCCTCGCCAATCTTTCACGAAAAACACCCGTCTAGCTGAATCCACTGTGAAAAACTTCCCCCACTCTATATCTGTGCCTAAATCAAAACGCAGATTCCATGAACAAAGCTTCTTTCTTAGAACTGCACGCCTGTGGAACTCTGTTCCGTCTGCCTGCTTCCCTTCGGACTACAACTTGGATGTCTTCAAGTCCAATGTTAACAAATTCCTAATGAACCGCCCCTTTAATTAAACACTTCATAAAATCTCCACACTAACGTAATGTACTTGCAATAACCCTTATCCCTGAGTGGCTTCCGGGCCTTGGTAAGTGGTGATCACTGTAAAAAAAATGCCTGCTTCCCTCCGGACTACAACTTGAATGTCTTCAAGTCCAATGTTAACAAATTCCTAATGATTGCATTAACCCTTATCCCTGAGTGGCTTCCGGGCCTTGATAAGTGGTGATCACTGTGTAAAAAAAAAAAAATGACATAAGTTCTAATTAAATCTAGTGTGTGATAGTATTTTCTTTTATTGATTTATCAGTATTTTATTTTATTTATTTTATTTTTTCCATTTATTTATTTATTAGTTTATTTTTTCTTTCTATTTATATTTTTTATACTCGTATATATATATGTATTTAATTTACGTCATTGAGTTTTCTATTTTTTATGTAACTATATATGCTTACATACCATATATAGACACATATACATACATATACATACATGTATATATTTAATTTAATTTATCGAGTCATCTATCGTATGTGTGTGTATCCATATAAACTATTAGGTGCACACTCGTATGATTCCGACGCTTCTGTATTTATTTGTATAAGAGTTTTTTTTTTATTTTGTAATTTCTTTTCTTTCTTTTTCTTATTTTGTTTACTTATATTCATGTGGTATCTATTTTTTATTATACAAGGACTCAAGTTTGCCCAGCTGGGCAAACTTGAGTCCTTGTACTGGAAAAATATCCAGTAAATAAAACGTTGTTTAGTAAATCGTTATTATTTTGCATTTTTTTTTTTGCATTTCCATACACCAAACATGTATATAAATATCACTAAAACATCCGCAGGGTCAAAAGCTTCATTTCGGTACCTTAATTGCCTGGGTGGGTTGCCTGTAGGCGGAGATAAACCGCGTTACACACATAGACAGATAGTAAATTGAACTTACTAAGGGAGATAATAACTTCAGGTAAATACCGGAAAAATAGCGAGTAAATAAAACGTTGTTTAGTAAATCTTTATTTTTTTTATTTGGATATAATATCATTAAAACATCCGCTGGGCCATAAGCTTCATTTCGGTACCTTACTTGCCTGGGTGGGTTGCCTGTAGGCTGAGATAAACCGCGCCACTTGACAGACAGACAGACAGTACGAAAATTTATAATAAAATGTTCTCTATAGTACGTGTATATAGTATTGCTTTGTTAGTTACATTTTGTATATTTTATGTTATGTTTTGTTCTTGCTTATATTAATTATATTATCGAGTCAGAGGTGGGCGGCTGTTTGGTGCTGAATGTCTATTTCTTGCTTCTTTTTTTCTTCTTCCTTTCTTCTCTCTTTTTTCCTTTCTTTCCTTCCTCCCTTCTTCCCACCCCTCCTCCTCTCTTATATCGTCTTTGCCGTGAGTAGTAGTCAAGCTATGAAATTAAATTTAAATGTTAAGCGCGTGGCGTCGATTAGCTGATAAGTTATTATTTAAAAATAAAATTATACTAAGATATCGGGTGTTGTTAATAGATATTAAATTATTGCTTTATGTTCGATAAAGCCTTCTTTAGTGTAAATGATTACATCTACTTTTGTTTATTTATACTAATAGTATTTATTTCTCAATATGTTATTATTATAATTATTCTTGTTATTTATTATATACTAGCAGGACCAGTTAACCGGCGTTGCCCAGTGGAAGCATACCCCCCCCTCCTTCGTAAAAAATTAAACTACGGCTTACTATGTCAAGAAAGGCTTTCGGAATAGACACCCCAACCTCCTCATGTTAAGAACGACTTTCGAAATAGACACCTTAAACCCCGTTTTATGAGGGAGCCGGGATGTCAAAGTATTTGTCCCCAATTTAATCTTGATATTCGTTGTCAACATACCCACCCGCAAAGTGAATAATGCATGTCTTTCTACGCCGAAAACTATTTGTGTCCGCCAAAAGTTGTAGTCCGGAGGGAAGCAGGCAGACGGAACAGAGTTCCACAGGCGTGCAGTTCTAAGAAAGAAGCTTTGTTTATGGAATCTGCGTTTTCATTTAGGCACAGATATAGAGTGGGGGAAATTTTTCACAGTGGATTCAGCTAGACGGGTGTTTTTCGTGAAAGATTGGCGAGGGGGGACCAGAGATTGGAGTTCAGACGAGCATCTGCCATGGAAATAACGATAAAACAAGGACAGGCTCGCAACGTCTCTTCTGTGGGAGAGAGGTTGCAGGGTAGAGAAAATAGCATCCCCCACTAAGCCACGAAGTCTATTTTGTACTCTGTCAAGGCAGGATAGGCTGTTTTTAGCAGCTCCTGCCTAGATATGGCAACAGTATCCCATCCTTGGACGTACTTGGCTTTTATATAGATAGAGAATTGCATCCGTAGTGAGATATCTTCTGGAGCGGTAGAAGGATCCCACCATCTTTCCAGCGACCTTGGCAACAGACTCGATGTACGTGTTCCATTTCAGATCAGGAGTAAAGGTCAAACCCAGAAGCTTGTCAAAACACGGGGCCTCACCCAGACGAGAGCCATCCATCACAATTGATGCCAGATGGGGATCAGAGCGTTGATGATGTAAGGATAACAGTTTGGTTTTGGATGCATTAAAGGTAACCAGCCACATCTTCCCCCACTGAACCACGCGCTCGAGATCAGAGGAGAGAGAATCAGAGAGAACTTTGTCATTTACAGCCTTTGATGTGTTGCCGTAGATGGTCGTGTCATCAGCATAGATGTCAACGAATGATTTAAGTATGTGTTTAGGGAGGTCATTGATGTAGATCAGGAAGAGAGTTGGGCCCAGGATTGACCCCTGAGGGACTCCAGCATTTATATTGCAGGCCTCCGATTTTTGTCCATCTACCACTACTCTTATGAGCCTATCGGAGAGAAATGATTTAATGATTGAGAAAACATTTCCAGTAATACCGTAGCTGGAAATCTTGTGAAGTAGACCCTTATGCCATACCTTGTCGAAGGCCTTTGATATGTCGAGAGCAATTGCCCTAGAAAGGAAGCCTTTGTCAAGAGATTCACTAATCCTGTGGGATATAACCGTCAGCACATCTGCGGTAGATCTTGCAGAGCGGAAACCATATTGTGTGTCACTAAGAAGGTTATTCCTGCTGAGGTGGTTGACTATTTCTCTATTTAATATGGATTCCAGCAACTTACTCATAACACACAGGAGACTTATTGGTCTGTATTGAGAGGGAGATGACTTATCACCTGAATTCTTAAATACAGGGCAAACTGATGAGGTCTTCCAGGGAGTCGGAAAGCACTTCTCCTTAAGGCAGCGCTTAAATAGTTTCGTAAGTATGGGAGCAAGTTCTGGTTGAAGCTTTTTTAACACTATAATTGGGATGCCATCAGGGCCAGTTGCTTTACTGGAATCTAGGTTCTTTATTAGCTTGGCGACCTCATGCACGGATATTTGTATGTTACCTAGCTTGTTCTGTGTTATAGGAGGAAATATGGGGAGTTGATTCTTAAAATTTGGCCTTGTTATGCTCTTTCATGAACATGTAAAAATCAAGAGCATCTAAAACGCCAAATGTGGTCTTCAAAATGTCAATCTGTTCACGTTTAGAGAGGCCAATTGGTAAATGTCATATCGCGGCATCGAATGTGATAAATTAAGGCTAATATATAATGCTGAAAAAATAATGAAAATAATTTTCTAAGTGCAATAAGCATAAAGGGAAAGTTTTAGAATTTGTTTGTCAACAAACGAAAAACAACAAAAATAGCATCGTCTAAGGGTTGGAAGCGACAGAAGACTTGTTAATTGGTGGAAAGTATATTAATGAAATCGGCCAAAAGTTAAAGTAAAGAAAAATAATATAAGTAAAAAAAAAAAAAATTACTTCACAGGAAAACCACCAAAAAAAAAACAAAAAGTGTGCGTAGCGTGACCCCTTCTTAAAGTGAAAAACAAAAAATGGTACCGGGTGGGAAGGTGTTTTTTGTCAGGGCCTCGAATGTCGTAAGCACAGTCTATTATTCAATGATGGGAAAATAGTAGAAATATGCATTTTTCTGGTTATATTGCAAGGTCTAAGAATGTGTATAAATTATACCGAAAAAGCTGTTGTAATGTGTTTGATTGTCAAAAAAAAAAAAAAAAAAATAATAATAAAATAGCAGGATTCGAAGCAGTTGACACAATAATTGACACGGTGGAAGCCTAGTTAATCACTAGAAAGTATATAAATAAAATCGGTCAGAGTATTAACGAAAATAAAGGAAAATAATGTAAGTAAAAAAACAAACAAAAATAAAATAAACGCCCCAAGAAAACCACATAAAAGGAAACCAAATTGCGTCGTGTAAGGCTTGACTAAACGAAAAACAAATAATGGTAACGTAAGGCTTGACTAACCGCTCCCAAAATGAAAAATAAAAAATGGTACCCGTATTTTTTTTTTTGTCAGGGCCTCGAATGTCGTAAATGTAGTCTAATGATGGAAAAATAATAAAATGATTTAGTTATTATATCAATCAGTGAATTTATTTTGCCCTTAACTCATAAGAGGAAATAGAAACAATCAATCCACCAAAAGGAAATAAAGCGCATTTGGACATGGTTAAAAAATTCGAAAATTGATTTGAAGTTCAAAATGGCGTAATGTAAGGCATTTGCCGCTAATCTGTGAATTTTCGGATATATATATATATATATATATATATATATATATATATATATATATATATATATATATATATATATATATATATATAAGGGGCTTGATGAGGCCACAGAGGTGACAACCGAAGCAGCAAAACTGAAGCTGACTTGCAGGACACTATATATACGAATGCAGACAAATTTGGGCTTATTTTATTAGTTTGCAAATATAGGTACTTTTTACCAATTGTCATAAAATTTTAACCATAAAATTGTATTTATATTCTTCAAAAAGCCTAAAAATTTTCATGCACTTTCGTACCATAGAACCAAATATGAGCATTTCAATAGTTCAAGTTGGCTACCAGTTATATATATATATATATATATATATATATATATATATATATATATATATATATATATATATATATATATAGTAAGATTTTAAATATATATAGCGATTAAACTACACTGAATATTCCGCGTTTCATCCACTCTAGGATCCTTCAGCCTGAAGAATCCTAGCGTGGATGAAACGCGGAATATTCTCTGTAGCTTAAACGCCATATATATTTATAACTTACTAACTAGCTCTACCTACGTATTGAGCACTTTTGAAGTAAATACTTAAAGTTTACGCATAAATTTATACTTTCGTATATTAATTTATGTGAGTAAATGAAGTAGTGATATATATATATATATATATATATATATATATATATATATATATATAGTCATCCACATACAGTACTGTTTCGCTGTTTCACAGCTCATCAGTGCGGCTAGACAGGCAACTACCTCAAGGCAGGATTGAAATCCGATCGTCTGTACGGCAGTCAAGGCTCCTAACCATTACGTTATTGTCAGATGCTGAACGAGTCGTGAATTTAACGATGTTTTGACATCGTCCGAAATACCTCTGCTCGATTTGTTTACATAAAGAGCGTCGCTTATATATATATATATATATATATATATATATATATATATATATATATATATATATATATATATATATATATATATATATATATATACACACCATCTTTTTTGATAATTTTATAAGTTCCAAAATTTATGCAACTATTGATCAAAATTTAACAAATGAAGGCTTGTTAGAAAAGTAATGACCTGAATTGTGTAGTAGGCTTTGGCATTTGCCCTTAAGCTCGCACATTAAAGGATCATCACCTCACATATTTTTGGCACATTTTTACAGTCATAAAATGTTTCAATCATACTCATCTTTTTTCTACTTTTTCATATGAATTACAAAATATCTGATATTTCTCCCAAACCTCTGGCCTTGATGGAGTGGGAGACTAAAACTTGCTTCTATGGTTTGAAATGATCTGAAATAACAGAAAGGGGAGACTTGATTCCAAATATTTCTCATATGTTATGTCTCCCCTTTTTGGTTTTCATAGATAAAGTAAATTTCACTGTGTATAAAGATTTTTTGATCTGAAGATATTCATAACCATACCTTACTTTCTCCCCTTGCTGTTTTGTTCAAATCGTTTGAAACCATAGCAAGTTTTAGTCTCCTTTGCATCAAGGCCAGAGTTTATATATATATATATATATATATATATATATATATATATATATATATATATATATATATATTAACCTCTGGCCTTGATGCCTTTTACCGTCACTGGATTATTTATCTTCCACCAGACTATCCATTCATGTGTAATCACCTTTTTCTTCACCATATTCCCTCTGCTTCACTTTTATGTTATCAAGTAAGATTTTTGACTTACTTGTTGTTTCATCAAATACTTTTGCACGCAAAATCCGATCCCGCGTTTTGCTAATTCCTACCCTCAGATGAGAAGGCAAGTATTTCTTCGAAACTCCGCGGATTAAGGACTATCCACTTATCTAGTGTTTCCTTTTCAGATTAAATATGTCTTTAACTCATTTCAAAGTGTTTTTTAACATGTTTTATTAACTGTTTGCTCGTATTATATATATATATATATATATATATATATATATATATATACAAATGCTTTATATATAATTGTTTTATTAACTATTTGTTCTTATATATATATATATATATATATATATATATATATATATATATTACTATAATAATTATTTAATACCTACAGACGCTAGTGTTTCATCATTTCGGGAATCATCATTGCAGAGTGTAACGATTAACGTCAGTCAAGAGATTTGAACCCCGGCAATAGAAGTCATGTCTGGCTTCATTAACAAGGACCCGAACCATTCGGATACCGTTAACCGCGAGAGATACAATTGAAATTTAAACATTAATTCTTATTAAGTGTTTTTAACGTCTGTCAGTATATATATATATATATATATATATATATATATATATATATATATATATATATATATATATATATATATATATATATATATATTTGTTTCTTTTCCGATCCAACTTTTCAATTTAGCGGGTCAGTAATTTAACATCCTGCTTGTGTGTGAATTGAAACTCCCCACATCTGCGAACGTATTCAACTTTTATGAGTCATCGTCAGCCATATGGTGTGTTACAAGATTACGATTGGGGAATTTGTTGAGAAAATCGATTGAAATCAAGATCCTCTAAAAGCATTAAGTATGGCCCCTCGTACTTTGTATCGAGCCTGGTTTATGGTGGTTTGTTTAATCGAATGAGTAAAGCTTCGATGATGGGTAGGCACAGGTTACAATTTGTGACAGCGAGGATGATAATATTTTTATCAATGATTTTTAATTCCTTTTTTATTATGTCATGTGTGACTAGTATAAATATAGCTATCTCTCTCTCTCTCTCTCTCGCACACACACACACACACACACGCACACGCACATATATATATGTATGTATATATGTTTTATTACATTTTCACCCCAGACAAGGCACAGTGCCACTTTGATGTAGGGGGCTACTATCAGGGACATAAGCTACAGAAGTACTGTGTAGGGAGTTGGGCAACAAGATGTCGATTCATGTTACACTTGAACTTCTGCATGTCAGTACAGTTGGGAAAGCAGGGACCTGGAAGGGAATTCCAAAATCTAGCGGTTCTGAGGAAGAAACTATTGAAGTAGAAGGCTCTCTTACATCTAGGGATCTCTACTGTGAAGGGGTGGGATTTAGCTGCTTGTCGGGTTTGTTAAGGGTATTTACGTCGTGGGGGCACAAGTGATTGCAGTTCGTCAGAGCATTCACCGTTAAAGTACTTGTAGAACAGGCAGAGGGATGCAACATTTCGTCGATGGGACAGAGGCTGAAGCTTAGATGACAGTTCAGGACCTATCAGGTTGGCGACTCTCTTTGAACCTTGTCTAGGAGCGAGAGACTAGTAGCACATGCACCAGCCCAAATATGACAACAATACTCCATACATGGGCGAATGGTGGCCTTATAGAGGTACAGGATACTTTCGGGCGTTAGTAGCTTCTAGCCCGTTAGAGAGAACCTACCTTCTTCGCAGCGGTCCTGGCAATGCTCTCAATGTAATTGTTCCAACTCATGTTTCCTGTGAACGTTAGGCCGTTTAAAAGATGTACTTTCAGATAAAGAGTATTTGGCTATTGCTATTGGTGGTATAGAAGGTTTCTTGTAATTATTGAATGAAACAAGTTTATGCTTGGCAGCATTGAATGTGACCATCCATTTTTGTCCCATTCCACTACGGATCGGAGGTCTTCCTCTAGTGTTTCTGCAATTTCTTTAGATATGTGTTCATTTGTTTTCCTGTCGTGTCTGTTATAGAGCGTAGTGTCGTCAGCATACATACCCATCTCACAGACAATTTTGTCAGGGAGGTCATTTATGAATATTAGGAATAATAGAGGTCCAAGGATATACCCTTTAGGGAATTCCGCATTTATATCATATTGTTTAGATGTACGACCGTCGAAGACGACCTGGATTTTTCTCTTATCTAAGAAGGAGTAAATTATGTTAAGTATTCTTCCAGTGATACCGTATGATCTGATATTCCTGATAAGATCTTCATGCCATATCCTGTCAAAAGCCTTAGATATATCTAGAACTACCACTGCTTTGTCCAGTGAATGGTATATATGTTCAGAGATTACAGTTAGGATGTCTGGTGTGGAACGGGCTTACCTAGATCCATATTGTTGGTCGGTCAGATGTTTAGCATCTGTAAGGAGATTAACTAGAGCTTGGTTAATTATGGACTCAAATATTTTGGCGAAAAGTGTGAGGAGGCTAATGGGCCGATAATTTACTGGGTCAGTTCTTTCGCCAGAATTCTTGAAAACTAATACCCCAGAAGCAGTTTTCCAGCAGGCAGGAAAGCAAGATTCATTAAGGCATTTGGTGTAAAGTTTGGAGAGGATTGGAGCTACTTCGGCGGAGCAGTTTTTTAATAGCACAGCCGGTATGAGATCAGGTCCACATGCTTTTGAAGTGTCAAGATTTTTTATGACAGCATGTACCTGAGAAGGGGTGATTTTCAGATCAACTAGTGTGGCATCTGTCCGCAAAGGAAAGTCAGGGAGTGGTAGTTAGCAGGGTCCAGTGTGGAGTTGGAGGCAAACCGACTAGCAAGTATGTTAGCCTTCTCAGTTGCTGAGCAAACAACCTCATGATTGTTGGATAGTGGGGGAATAGTTGATTGCCCATTATTTACTACACTGTTGTAGATTTTCCGGAATTCACGGGTTCCTAATTTCTGTGCTTCAATGCGTTTTTTGGTGGTTTCAGTAAATTCTCTCTTAGCTGTCGCCATTTCTTTCTTACAGTTACTTCTGGCCTCTATATACTTCTGTCTGTTTGAACGGGACTTATGTCGGTTAAATCTGCGGTACGCATGCTGCCTTTGCGCAATGGCAGCTGCACAAGTAGAAGTAAACCATTGGGGAGAGTGGGGCTTGCTATAAAATTTCCGCGTGGGAACATGTGCTTCAATTGCCATTTTGAACCATTCAGTGGTCTCATTTGCGCACTGTTCAACAGGAAGTGAAAAGATATTTCGCCATGGGGCGTCTCTAATGAGATCCCTGATGGTTTCCCAGTCAGCCTTTTTATAATATCTCGTTGTTTTGAGCAATGGCTCTTCCGTTTTGACTCTAGAGTTTAGGGCGATTTCAACTATTATCACTGAATGATCAGCGTTCCCAAGTGGGCTGTGGGCATTCGTTACACAATCATTGGCAACTGTGGTCAGAAACAGATCTAGAAGTGATGCGTGTTGTTCATGCTGGTCTGGGAAACGGGTTGGAAACGTAACCGTCTGTGATAGGGAATGAGATATAGAGAAGCTATGTGTTGTGTTACCATTTGCGTCTATGTAAGTAGAAAATCCAAGCCAGTTACTGTGATATACATTGAAGTCACCAAATACATGCACTTGTGCGCTAGTGTCGACGGAAAGTGCTGTATCTATGCTTTCAGAGACTTTGTTTATTAGCGTACACTCCTGGGTCGAGGGAGAGCGATAGAGAAAATAAAAGTAACTAATGCATGTTAAGTCTACAGCATGTTAAGTCTACAGAGAAAATAAAAGTAACTAATTCATGTTAAGTCTACAGCACGTAAAGGCTTGCACGTCCGATTCTAGTTTTGTTTCTCTAGTCAGGGAGAGGGTGTTTCGGAGATAGACTCAAAGCCCGCACACACACACACACACACACACACACACACACACACACACACACACACACACACACACACATATATATTTGTGTGTATGTGATGGGACCGTTCCAATGTTTGTCTTGATTCTGATACAATTACTGATTCGATTTTACAATTTCGATAAAATGACAGACCCGATTCCGATTCTTTTGAAATCTAAATATTTAGTTATGGATTTGTTTTTTTTTTTTTAGAGGGGTCGGATTACCGTAAATACTGTGTAATATATGTATATATTTTCGCAAACATGAGTGGGCGGGGTTTATAGATTTTAGTTTTACTGGGAGTTCAAAGAATACAAATACTTATTTATTAATTTACCATCAGTAGCAGTAATGGAAAATTAAATTTTAAGCAATTTTGCCGGCCTCTTTTGATGCCTTGGTGGTAAAAGTCCAGAGCGAGCTTTGTCACTCAAATCTTTTGCCACGCTGAACTCGACGAACTAATCTAACTGTGCTAACGCCAACTACATCAGTTTCGTAAACGTTTATTAGGCGCCGGTAAATGTTGATCGATTCAGTATTTCTTGATTCAAGTTATTTCCAGTAAGCATTCAAGTTACCCCCTGTTGGCATTCAAGTTCTCTCTCGTAGGGACGTTCCAAAAGTAATGCCTTCTATTTTTTCCGTTCGAATAGATCAGAGTTGATTGCAATTTGCATTGTTATAATAACTAAACGTATGCATTTACGATCTGAAAGTTTCATCTCTCTGTTGCAGATATTGACGGCGTGAGACTCTAAGAAACAACCTCTATTTTCGTCAGAAGCAGATGTGTCATTGAATTCCTGGCAAAACTTCATTAAGAATGGTGATGATTATGTAAAAAATAAATTCTGAAGCACGAAAGGTCGATCGTTTGAATGGTACCACTCCCGTTTTCATAGCTCTCCAATTTTCTGGGTAAAAACAATAGGAGGGTTTACTTTTTGAACGATCCCCGTATGACAAAGCGCGCTCCAGATGTTCATGCACTGCCATCGTTCATTGCTGAGAAAAGTGCATCCATAATGGTGGTGACTATGTAGAAAATAAATTGTATCATCCCCACTTTAGTAGCTCTTCAATATTTGGAGTTAAAAATAATCGGAGGCTTTACTTTTGAAATCATCCTTGCGTATATCCCTTTAAGAAACAAAATTGAGCACTGTCTGGGAAATTGAAAAAGTCAGTCAGCTGGCCTATATGATCGTCTGTATTAAAAATGTTATTCTTAATGATGACTGCGTTCATAAAAGTTTCACCTCTCTGTTGCAGATATTAACGCTGTGAAACTCTAAGAAAGCAACTTCTGCCATGGACGGGTGTCAGAAGCAGAGATGCGTCATTGAATTCCTGGCAAAAAATGCATTGAAAATGATGGTGACTATGCAGAAAAATAAATTCTGGAACACAAAAGGTCACTTGTTTTAATGGTACCACTCCTGTCTCCGTAGTTCTTTAATATATATATATATATATATATATATATATATATATATATATATATATATATATATATATATATATATAATAAAATAAAACATGTTTTACTAACTGTTTGCTCTTATATATATATATAATAAAATAAAACATGTTTTAACATGTTTTATTAACTGTTTGCTCTTATATATATATATATATATATATATATATATATATATATATATATATATATATATATTTACATAGGCATCACCACTTATCAAGGCCAAGAGGCCACTCAAGGATAAGGGTTAAAGAGTGTACAGTAGACATTGGACAATATAGTAATCATTAGTAATGAAAATTTGGTAAATTTGATAACTTATATAGAACGGCTCATCAAGAACTTATTTACGTTAGACTTGAACACAACCATATTGTAGTCAGCCGGAAAGCAGGAAAATGGAAGACAATTCCACAGGCGTGCAGTTCTAAGAAAGAAGCTTTGTCCATGGAAAGATGCACTCCCAGTCTTCGCTAAGACATGCATCTAAGAAAAGGTAACTCTGATGTATAAACCTGCGATCTACTGTATACTCTGTCTTGTGGTAGTCATCTGCACCGACGGAGGTTAGCAGTAATACCAAGAAGTGTCGTTGGTTCTACAAAAAGCCTTCAACATTATAAACAAATCATCTGTGGTGATTTCCGAGCAACTTAGTTGTTGTGGTGGAACCTTATACGTCGAAATCGACGGGAGAGTCCATTTATTTGTGCATATATATATATATATATATATATATATATATATATATATATATATATATATATATATATATATACATACATACATATATATATGCATAAAAGAATAATTATAACCATCAACTCCTTCTTTAAGAATATTTAAGGGTAGATGTCTGGGAAGTATAAAAGTAAGAGGTAGTCAACTAGCGTGTATGCAACGTTCGCGATTTCCGTCGTTCAGACACTTTGGATTGTGTTGGCCAGAATAGAGTGCTTATTAGTTACTAGCAGGACCCGTTAACCGGAATTTTCCGGTAGAAGCATGCACAACCCCTCGTAAAAAATTGAACTACGGTTGTTGCTAGTAGCAAACCCCCGACCTCCACATATTAAGAGCGGTTTTGGAAATAGGCACCCTTAACCTCCTCATATTAAGAATGACTTTCAGAATAGACACCCCAACCTCGTCATATTAACAATGGCTTTTGGAATAGATGCCCTATTTTTTGACGGGATTGTCAAAATAGTTGCCATAAACTTAACCTTGATATTCGTTATCAGCATACCCACCCACAAAGACAATTAACCAAAAAAAGAATTGAGGACGGGTAGTGTCGTTTGGAGAGAAGTAGATTTGTTTATCGTGCGTGTGTACAAATTTGGTGGCCACTGAATTACAGTGCATAATGCAGGTCTTTATATCTCGAAACTACTTGTCTCTTCCAAATTTATATGAGATTGTCATATTCAGCATAGTCAAAAACCCATGAAAGTCGTTATTTTAAATTGTAGAGATGGAGTTAAGGTAAAAATTTACCTAAAAAAAAAAAAAAAGTTAATGTCTGTGCAGTTTCGATAATGAGTCCGGAAAAGATAATTAAATAAAATACTCCACAGAAAGGTAAGAAAACAAATATAATAAAAAATAAGTGTTTCCGTAGGCAATGTAATTTATTTTAAAACCCATCTACATAAAATATTGGGGCGTTAACTTATTTGTAAGCGATTGACACGATAAGTAATATGATTGAAGCCGAGATAATCGTTGGAAAAGTAATTAAAATCACCCATAGTAAATGTTAAAAAAATGAGAAAAATATTTAAAAAACAAACTTAAAAGACAAAAAAAAAAGCATCTTGTAAGGGTTGTAAAGCCGCTCCAAAATCGAAAAAATAAATATATGACCCGTAAATGTTGTTTTTAAAAAAGATTTTCAAGACTTTTTAGGGGGATATGAGCGGTTATTATGTTTTTATTTGTTTGTTTTAGCACGATTGCCTCAGATAGAAAGCGATGACACATTGGAAATTTTCTGGAGCGTTCGTTTATGTATGAAGAAGTGGATTCCAGAATAATAGAATGGTCAGTTCTCAGCCAATCAGCAGTGGCGGATTTTGATGAAAGATTACGTTATGTGTATGTAGTTAATAACAAGTTACGATGTTTTTTAATATACTCTCTACAGTGTAATGTAGATTACAATATATTGTGAACTTAGTCACTGCGAGAGACATGTGATTCTGCCTCCAAGTGCATAGCGATGGAAGTACCATAGGGAAATGTAGAATTGGTCCCGGTGTCAACTGGTAGCAGCGGTAGGACTAAATATTTATAGAGAAAAATAGGGACTCCTTCCTCTATAGATGTTGCGATTGTGATGGTGGTGCTTCTAGGATACAATGTAGGAATTTATTATAACGACTTAATGTGTCTAAAATTTTGTCCGTAAATTACATACATTGGCTAATAGCTTCGACCTAATGAATTAGTATGTGGCATCTGTTATTGCCAGCCTATGATACCTTGGTACAGAGGGAAAATTCTGCAGTCGAAATATTATATAGGAGATTAATGCCCTTCATTCTCGTTTTGGTGGGCCGGAAGCAGAAGCAAATGGAGTAAAAAGTGGCTTCGTTGCTGGGTTTGAATCTCTCAAGCAGCAAGAATTACCATCCTACACTGACGCTTACGTAAGCAGTAAACATTAATATCTGTAGATATAAAAGAATAATTATTATTTAATTATATATATTCTAGTAAGGTGACCCAACGTTGCACACTCCCACATTATATATATCTATCTATCTATACTCCTATAAATTCGTTTTTCTTTTGTGTGTATTGATATTCATATTAAGCACCCTCTTTTCTATTTATTTAAAAATAAAATACAATTTTCTTATATATGGGTTCTGGAATTGCATTCACTAGCAAAAGATCTTGCTAATTTGCATATTCTTTTAAACATTCATTTTAATTAATTCCATATTAGTTTTTTTCGGTTTTCTAATGGTATAATCATCTTTAGTTAACTATTACATACATATAATTATATTCATGCAGATATTCTACATGATTTATACTTGCGTAATATTTGCGTAAAAAGTTTATAGTAAACACAAAATTGTTTCCGTATATATTTATGTATACGTATATATTTTTGCTTAACCAATTTTGCCTACCAAACACATCTTAGAGTTTTTGGTCTACAGACATGAAACTTCATATATAAGGTATTTGAATCCATGCAAAACTTTATATTTGGGTTTTTGCCCGGAAAAATCGGTACAAAAGTGTGAAAATTACAAAAAATAAAATTTGCAAGGTGAAGGTCGAACGCCGACATTACGAATGCATAATGTAGTAGATATTGGTTAATGTTTTAATTTTTAGCCTTGCAGTAAACATGTTTTCATAGCCCAGTCATTTACGGCAGAGGAAAAATAAATCGTGAGCTGAACGTTTTGGTTTCGATTCTCGGTGGTGGCGCGTGAGTCTTTTTTTTAAATACTTTTTAAATCATTACTATATATTGCATCCAATCTATCTATCAATAAAACTGAAAATGTCTGTCTTTTCTCCCTGGTAATTAAGGAAGACTATTATACAGAAAGAAATTACTTTACATATTCATACTTTTTAATATACATATGCACATAAACTGATTAACAGTACATAGGGCCCGAGCAAAGCTGGGCGGAACTGCTAGTATATATATATAAAAGATAACGTCTCTGTGTGTGTGTGTGTACATTTTCCTACGCAATAACTCTGTCAATTTTCAGTCTACAGACTCGAAATTTGATATACAGGGTATGGAGATTTGGGAAAATCTTTGTAATCTGTTTTCGGCCAGAAATTTGGCAATTAAAGGGTCAAAGTTCAACGATTTGACCTTCAAGAACTCTACCAAACTCCTCCGCCAATTTTGAGTCTAAACACTTGAAATTTTAGATATAGGTTCCTTGGACATGGATCTAACTTAATAACTTGATTTGAGCCCAAAACAATAAATGTTAAGGGTCATAATAGTTAAAAAAATTGACCCCTTTTTTTTGTTTTTGCTCAACATACACCTCCAAACACCCGGGCAACGCCGGGCTGAAATGCTAGTATATATATATATATATATATATATATATATATATATATATATATATATTATTTCATGTGTTTACATAAAATATTATGAGGGGATGTATTTCGCGTATTGATTTTCAATATTTACTTCAACATTGCTCAATATGTAAGGAAGTTAGTTATGAAAATATATGATAATTAAGCTACATACAATATTCCGCGTTTCATCCCCGTAAGTAATCGTTAAGCTAAAATAATGAAACGCGGAATATTCTGTGTAGCTTAATCGCCACGTATTTGTAACGCGCAACAATATTTTGATTCATTGATTTCTATATCAATTATGGATGGTTGAATAATCGGTAGGAAATGGAGACTGGACGATGTTGAACGCAATTTGAAGGAGAGCGCAGAAAAAAAAGAGGCGCAATTGACGTAATCAAACAAATATGATGAACAGGTTTTGAAGTTTTAAGAAAGGGCGAGAAAGAGATATTGACATAGGTTAATGCATGGAGAGAAATATAGACGGAGCAAAAGAAAAACACACATGAAAATGAAAAGAAAAGGGAGAAAATATATAAACAATACATACAAAAGCGAGACCCATTTTCAGCACAGCGTGATCCAAATTAAAAAGCCATGGTTATATATATATATATATATATATATATATATATATATATATATATATATATATATATATATATATATATATATATATATACTTGGAGAGAGTGGCCAACCTAATTTCTAATTGACACACATATTTTTATGGATATACATAAATATATACACATAGGCATATTTATATACATCCTTACAAGCAGGGTTGTGACCCTACGTTGCCCGGGATTGAATGATGACCAACGAATTTCTATCACTCTCATATTTTTTATTGCCATCGAAATCGGTGAAATCGCCCATTCTTCAATCAAATCGATTAATTGCTTGCTCTGGTTGGGGACCCATCCCCGTACACCGGGGGTGGGGAAGGACGCTCACGTTCCTCTCGCAATGACTTAATTTACAAACAATATATTGTTGTCTACATTGCACTGTAGAGAACCTACTTTTTATATTTTTAAAATTATTTTGATATATAATGGCCTGAATTAAAGTTAAAAATGAAGAAGTCAAGTATTATTGTTCAGTTGTGCTCTAGACAGAAACATTCATTTTTAATGCGCCTCGGTCATATCAAAGAACCTATTATATTACACTTGTGTGGTAATAAAACTTGTCAAATTCACTTGTGATGTTTGGTTGTGCAAGGTGTTAACTTTGGTCAAAATCGACTGTTCCTTCTTTCATCGAATTATTTCGATTATTGATCAGAGATATTTATCGAAGACATTCCGAAAAAAAACCTATCTAAGAACACTGGCAGGCACAAAAGTACCTTCCTGTGAAATTTAATAAAAATCGGTTCTGCCGTTTTCGAGTTCATAGGGAACAAACCAGTCTTTTACAAAGTGACCCACTTAAAAGTAACCCAGAAAATGTAGTAGAGAGGAGGAACATTCTTTTATTGTTTAAATTACTTGTAACTCAGTTTAAATCACATGTAATGTTATAAAAGATGCTGGAAATGCGCCCCGTTGACATCTATGCATTTCTGGGCACGTTTAACAACGCTTGCAGATACTGCCTGCAGATATTCTCTGGTGTTTTTCCTGATAACGTTGGTAATGTTCTCCTTTAGTTGGTCTAGATTGTGAGGACTATTTGCATAAACTTTTTGTTTTATTAAAGTCCCCTAAAGATAAAATCACATGATGACAAGTCCGGGGAACGTTGAGACCATAAACATTTGCTTATGTAGTGTTATAAATGGTGCTGGGAGTGCTCCCCGTTGATATCTATGCATTTCTGGGCAATTTTAACAACGTTTGCACATACTGCCTGTAGATCTTCTCTGGTGATTCTCCAGATAGCATCGGCAATGTTCTTTAGTTGGTTTAGACTGTGAGAATTATTTGCATAAACTTTTTATGTTTCAAAAGATAAAAAGCACATAAGTCCTTTACTTATTGTTCTCTCTTCCGTAAACATGTAATGAACTCGTGTCAGTGATCTGTGAAAGGTGTGGCGTGGAGCGCCATTTTGTTTGAAAAAAATTGCATTTTGTCTTGTGGTGTCAGTTGGTAATAAGAGAAAGATTAGAGAGGTCGGGCAACTTTTAAGTGGGTCACCTTGTATATCTATAAAAGTGAGAATGTGTGTGTTTGAGGACAATTTTCGATCTATATATTCGACGAACATTTGATTCACAGACTTTAAATTTAGTATAAAGGGTATTCAAATACGTGAAATACATCTATGCATTTCCGGGCACTTTTAACAGCGGTTGCAGATACTGCCTGTATATCTTCTCTGGTGATTCTCCTGATAGCGTCGGTAATTTTCTCTCCTTTACTTGGTTTAGATTATGAGGATTATTTGCTTAAACATTTTATTTTAAAGTCCCCTAAAGATAAAAATCACACGATGACAAGTCTGGGGAACGTGGTGGCCATAACCATTTGCTTATTGTTCTCTCTTCCGTAAACATGTCATGAACTCGTTGCAGCCATATGTGAGATATGTGGCATGTAACGCCATCTTGTTGGACAAAGAATTGCATTTTGCCTTGTGGTGTCAGTTGGTCGGTAAGAGAAAGATGAGAGAGATCAGGCTACTTTAAAGTAGATTACCCTTTATAATAGTAGAGATATTTATACATACATGCACATATATATATGTGTGTTACATTGTATTATATTTCTTTAGTCTGTCCGTCGAAATTACTGGATCAATTTGGTTGAGAGTTTTGTGGACCTTTGTTATGATAAGGTGCAGCGAACTAACTATTATGGTATCCGTTTGATGTACAGTTAGGAATTAATAAGGACTACTATTTAATACAAAAAATGAGCACAAATTTAATCAACCCTGAATTTGGCAAGCACATATTCTAAGGGAACAAGCTATAACTTTTGTCGGTAAAACGCAAGGCGAGTCCAGTATATATATATATATATATATATATATATATATATATATATATATATATATATATATATATATATATATATATATATATATATATATATCTCATTCAACCACGGTAGTGGTTGAATATATGCTTAAGTCCGAAATTGAATGAACCGAGACACATTCAAACCCCCACCACTAATTACGTTCGCAACCAAATTTCAAACAGGTTATATAGTTGGATAGAACACATCATTAGTTACATTTTGAAAAAAAAAATTTCGAAAATTGATTCAGTAGAAAAAAAGTTACAACAAAATATGTGGGTTCACAAACAGGAGAGTAAGTACATAAGTGACTAACGCTTTTTTTTTATTTTGCATAACTTTTTTTTGTATATAAATATTTTTTACTGCGATTTTGGCAATATGACATGTTAGCGTAACGGTTAGAGTACCGGGGGTTGGTGGAAAGATTTTAGGTTCAATCCCGTGTATCGTTTTTTTTTATAATTAAAAAACCGAACTTTTTTTTAATAACTATTTTTTTTAACTCTCCTTATGAAATAGATATGCGGTTTTCTTTTCCATGATGGTTTAGATTTTCAATGCAGCACAGTACGGTTTGGGATCTTACCGTACTATTCTCCAATGCTTTAATAGCTGCCTGACTATCTGAAAGGATAGCTATTTCCTGTTGCTGAACCTCTTCCATGATCAGAACCTCAGATTCAAAAGCCTTAAACATGCGCTATCTCTCCTTCTTCTTCGGATTTTGTCGTGATGTTTACCGAATGTTAGAGCTGACTTGTCAGACTTAGGTCTGAGATCCTGCTCTTCGGTGAAGGCGGGGGTGGTGTTTGGTACCACATCCAATGGTGCCAGCTCATGACTGGTGTTTGGTGTTGTATCCGATGATACCTGTATGGTGAAGACTTCTGCCTGGAAGACCGTCCTCAGTTTACCAAGATAATAAGATTTTTGACAGGTGAGGTGGTTTGAGTATTCTATATAAACACTCGCACCAATCCTATCATTCATTTTAGATCCATCAGTATAGCATTTGATTACGTTGCTTTCCAGCTCTTTTTCGTAATCTCTTGCGCCTGTTCTGTCATAAACCATACATGTGAAATGCTTTTCAAATGATCTGGTTTTAGTCATAAGGTCACCCGGCACATGCAAGAGCGGCAGTTCCTTCCTAGCCTCATTACACAAATCCACGTGACTCTTTGTTTTTCCAGTAGTCCCAACAGATCTTGACCACCACAGACCCATGAGATCTATTCTATAGGATCCCCGTATCGCTTCTGCCTTCAGGAATTCTTTAATCGGAGGGATATTCAACAGCATCTCCAATGCTCCAGCAGGTGTGCTCGGATATGCTGAAGAAGTCATAATTAGGATCATTTAATTCACTTTTATGTAAATTATAAAATTATTAATTCCATCTACTAACTAACTAACTAATGAATTAATTTTATTCAACAATTTTCACTACATAAATATATGCAAATAACAGGGGGGAAATAAGTTCAATCCAGCAACTGACACCCTTTCTAACTCAACAATAAACAACAACATATGCAAATAATAAATAAAATATTTATCAATATTCAAATTATATTTTTAGCTGTAATATTTTAAGTCTAAAAAATTCTTATTTTTTACTTTAATAGAATATCTTGTTCTTTACTTTTCCAGGTGGAATTTCTTGTCCTTTACTTTTCCAGGTTTAATAAAATCTTAAGAATATTACTTTTCATGCGCGCATTTTTCCATATAATATATATATATATATATATATATATATCTTCAATAATATAAAGCTGAATGTGTGGGTGTATCTGGTCACGAATAGGCTCCTATATGGTTGACTATTTTAAAAAAATAATTACATATAATGATAGAAGATGTATCGAGACACAGGAATGGGTATGTTTGATCTGGCAGAACGGTGGTTCATTTAAATTGTGGGGTCTGCGTTCGCGCCTGGTCCACAAAGTATGGAAATAAAAAATTAAAAAAAAAAAAACGTTTACAAGTGCTTTTGATATAGATGTACATAATAATACTTTGATAAGTATGTTTTAACTTAAATAGGGATGGTATAATACAATTGTGGGGTTTGCGTTCGCGCCTGGCCTCCATAGAATGGAAATAGGCACAAACTTTAATAAAGACTTTTCATATCTATCTGCATAAGTATACTTTGATAATTATGTTTCAGTTTGAAGAAATATAGTATAATCAAATTATGGGGTGTTCGTTCGCGCCTGACCTCCATAGAATGGAAATATATCACAAAGTCTAACAAGGTTTTTTAATATAGATCCACAGAATATTGTGATAAGTGTTTCAATGTGAACAGCTATGGTATAATAAATTATGGAGTTTATCTATTTTTACTTTCATCATATTTTGCTTTGGTTTTGATACCCCCAAATTCGAAGCTATCTCTTTACAACCGTTCCTTTTCATAACCTATCATACTTTCATAAACCAGAGTCCATTTTCTGTAAGCTGTTTTTAAACCCAGTCAACGACGGGTGCTTTTGCTAGTATATATATATATATATATATATATATATATATATATATATATATATATATATATATATATATATATATATATAAAACCGGTCGTATTTTCTTATGACGACCCGATATTATCTGGAGGACGAAATAAAATACAACACGAAAAAAAAAAAAATGATAAACACGATTATATACAGGTCTACGCATAAATAAACTAAGAAGAGGATGGTCCCGAAATGGCCCATTTTCTCTCCTGGTAACCCGACATTAACTGGAAGCCGAAATGGATTACTTCACAAGTTAAAACAGCTGAAAAAATATGATAATATACAAGCTTTCAAAACACAAGATCTTCTGTTTTCCACTTGCTTCATTCAGAGTTTCTGCTACTCTTCTGGTACATATTCACGAACATTTTTCGGTCAGCCATTTACAAGTAACTAGAGGTTTCTTCAGGTCATTTTGCCTATACAAAATGAAGTCCTTAGTAAAGAATTTTACTTTGTATAAGCAATATCGCCTGAAGAGGTCTTTAGTTACTTGTAACTGGCTGACCGGAACATGCCCATGAATGTGTAGCGACATATGACTACTTTTGAAAAACAAATAAAAATTATATCTTACCCTACTTCGGTATTGAGCACTCTTACATAAACCTCGTTAAAATTTCATTAGTTTCTTCACCCCTGGAAAATATTAGTCTGAAATATATATATTGGCGTTAATCTCGCATAGTCAACGCCACGTTCAAACATTTCAAAATACAACCGCTGAGAGACAACGCGCGGATCTTTACAAACAGACTTTTCTTTCTCCACCTTTAAAACATGGTGAGAAAGAATGAGAAAAAAAAGAAAAATACTGAGGATGGAGTTTGACTCCGAGATATATTTAAATTATAAATTTCAAACAAATAAAATATTTTTTTCCTAATATTGCGTTGTGATTGGGCTTTCAAGCGCACTTGATGAGTATTTTATTTTATGCAAATTAAATCAATGCTTCTATTATGGAATTCACACCCTTGACGTTAATCTCGTGTAGTCAACGCCACGTTCCAACATTTCAGAATACACGCGCTGAGATACAACATGCGGATTTTTACAAACTTTCTTCAACTTTACAACAAGAAAGAATAAGAAAATAAGAAAGGAAGAAAACAATATACTGAGGATGGAGTTTGACTTCGAAAAATATTTAAATTATAAATTTCAAGCAAGTAAAATATTTGTTTGTTTTCCTAATATTGCGTTATGATTTGGCTTTCAAGCGCACATGATGCATATTATATATATATATATATATATATATATAATATGTATCAAGTGCGCTTGAACGCCAAACCAAATCACTTGATGCATATTATATATATATATATATATATATATATATAATATGCATCAAGTGCGCTTGAAAGCCAAATCATAACGTAATATTATAACGCAATATACAACAAATATATATATATACAGCAAATATATATATATATATATATATATATATGTATATATATAATATGCATCAAGTGCGCTTGAAAGCCAAATCATAACGTAATATTATAAAGCAATATACAGCAAATATATATATATATACAGCAAATATATATATATATATACAGCAAAAATGCATATTATATACAGCAAATATATATGTATATATCTATACAGCATATATATATATATATATATATATATATATAAATAAAAATGCATATTATATATATATATATATATATGGCAAAAAGAAAGTCAGCACTTGTAATTTTTCCCAAAACTGCAAATATAAGCTAAATGTAATGTAACTGTTTAAACAAACTATACCTCATTTGATTGGCCTTTAATTCTTCTACAATTTTACCTGTTTATATTTGACTTTTAATTGAAATATTCTTGGGATAAGTTTGTCGAACACGGATCTTATTTTCTTTGCAAGCATAACTTCTGCGGGCAATGTCCCATAGGTGTACTTGGGTTAGGCGTTATTCTGTACACCTACAGAAACTGTTGTAGCGCCCTATCTGGCGGCGTGCCTTGTGCCTTTCTGAAAACCCTCTTCAGGGTATCTACGAACATCTCGGCCTGCCTATCGGACCTTAGATGGCATTGTGGGGTCGTGATCTGATTCATCTTATTCTGTCTGAAGAATTGCTTGAATTCATTAGACGTGAACTGCGTCATATTATCAGTAACTACGCAATCAACCACGCCGAAGAGTGCAAATATTTCGTGTAGGAACCCTATCGTACAACTTGTGGTAGGTCTTTTACATTACAGGACTTCCGGTAATTAAGTGGGGCTGCCGACGACAGTGAGATAGTACTGGTCATTCAAACGACTTGCGAAGTCGACGTGAATCATTTGCTACAATTGGTCCGTTTTAGTTGTTGGCACTTTTGCTTCGAGTACGCATCTTCTACATGCCCCAACTATAGCTTCTATCTTTGTCCATGTTTGATAAATAGACGTAACAGCGCATGTGACTTTTAGTACGGTTTTGCCCCTGATGTCACCTATGGAAATCCTGCAGAATTTTTTCCGCAAACTGTTCGGTATCACCACTGTCGTTATATAAAAAGAGATCGTCACAAAGTGGAAAAAAACCTCCCACACATTAGGATCTTTATTATAGATGTTATTCTTTGTGGTCTTGATAAAACCATCCTTCAGAGCCTCCTTTTTATGTCTGCAAGTATGACAGGGAACTCTCTTATAGTATCCGCAATCATATTCTTTATTTCGCAGTTAGTTCTAAATATTGCGATGACTGAATCCTCGAATAGTTCGGTGTTCTTCGGAACAAGTCGGGATAACTCGTTTTTAGAAGACGCATACTCAATTTTGAAATAGTAGTTTAATAGTAGAAGTCTGTTGCCGTTATCTACAGGCAGACATTTTTGACTCAAAACAGGATTTTGTCATCCGTTCGTAATGTAAACCGTCTGTCGTGGAAATATATGTGGAACTTCATCACGGCAAAAAATTATGCCCGATGCCTCCTTCTCAATCTGCGAGTATTTATTTTTCGCAGGTAGTAATGATCAAGATGCGTGCGCAATGACTTTCCTTGTTCCGTCTGGTAGCTTGTGTAAAATGCAGGCTTCGATGCTTGCTACTATTATCTCAATCTTGGCATCATAATGAAAGAATCTGTGTGTGTGTGTGCGTGTGAGAGAGAGAGAGAAAGAGAGAGAGAGAGAGAGAGAGAGAGAGAGAGAGATATCAGACGTAAGTGCCTCTTTTATTTTCTTGAATGTAGCTTGGCATTCTGGAGTCAAACTTCAGGTTTTATCTTTTTTAAGAAGTTCAGAGGCTTAAATTATGCATATTTTAAATAAATATTTGATAGAAATTTATCAAATCAAGGACGCTTAGGCGTTGTCTGGGATCGGCGTGGCTTTGATAACGGTAGCCTTGTCAGAATCCGGTAGTCGACCGCCTTTATTAATTATATGTCCCAAGTATGTTATTTCTGGTAGAAAAAAAATCACATTTCGCTTCTTTCACATTAAAACATTATTCTTGGAGTTTATCAAATACGCACATAACACGCTTCCTATGCTCTGTCACAGATTTGTTGGTGATTAGCATGCCGTCAAGATAAGCCGTTGAGAAATCAAGGTCGCCCAGCAAGGCGTCCATGCCCAACTGAAAAATGCCAGGCGCAACCTTGACCCAAATAGCCAATCTGTGGAACTTATAAAGGTCTACTGTGCTATTTGAACTATTTTCTTCCGCCTCGATTTGAGGATATGCGTCCGATAAATTTATTTTTGAAAAGACTTTACCACCATTGGGTTTATTAAATATCTCCTCAAGACTTGAGAGGAGGTAGTGGTGATCTGGTTAGGGCTTTAAAGGCATAACTACTTATCAAGGCCCACTCAAGGATAAGGGTTAAGAGTGTACAGTAGTCAATTGGATAGTAAAGTAATGGAAATTCGGTAATTAATTCAGTATTAATACTGTGAGCTTCTGATTTTTGCCCATCAACTACTATTATGAACCTATCAGAGAGAAATGATTGATTAATTGAGATACCATAGCTGGAGATCTTGTAAAGTAAACCTTTATGCCATATCCTATCAAAGGCCTTTGATATGTCAAGAACAATTGCCCTAGAAAGGTTGCCTCCATCGACAGGTTCGCTAATCCTATGAAATATAATTGTAAGTACATCTGCTGTAGATCTAGCAGAACGGAATCCATATTGTGTGTCACTAAAAAGGTTATTTTTGCTGAGATGGTTGATTACTTCTCTATTTAACACAGATTCCAGCAACTTACTCATGACGCACAGGAGACTTATTGGCCTGTACTGAGAGGGGGATGAACGATCACCTGAATTCTTACATACAGGGCATACTGATGAGATTCTCCTTAAGAAAACGTTTAAACAGTTTTGTAAGTATGGGTGCTAGTTCTGGTTGAAGTGTTTTGATTACTATAATTGGAATACCGTCAGAGCCGGTTGCTTTACTGGAATCAAGGTTTTTGATCAGCTTGGCAACATCACGTACAGATATTTGTATATAACATAGTGTGTTTTCTGATACAGGAGGAAATATTAGGGGTTGGTGGCCTTGGTCGGAAAGGGTAGAATTAGCTGCAAAGTTCTTGGCAAAGAGTTTGGCTTTGTCTGATGCTGACGAGATTGCCTCAGGCCCATTGATGATAGTTGTGATAAAGCACACGTTCTGTTCAGGATTCTGTTTGCTATTTTCAAAACTGGTGGGAACCAAGCCGCTGCTCAGCTACTTTGGACTTGACGGACTGAGCATACAACTCTCTTGCGTTCTTTTTGACTTTTTTACAATGGCTGCTGGCAGTCCTGAAAGCGGCTTTAGTTTCCATACATCTATTACGTTGGAAGCAATGGAACACTGATTTCTGTACGCAATGGCAGCAGCACATTCTGGAGAGAACCATGGCTGGCTGTTAGGTTTTTGCTGGAACTTTTATGAGGGTATGAAACGGTCTACATCTACAATTAACCATTCTGTCAGGTCTGAGACTATAGAGGACACGTCCTTTTTAAACATGGAACACAGAGGTAGATCCGATATAAATGTACGGAAGCTATCCCAGTCAGCACTAGTGTATCGATATACTGTACGGTGGAGAGGTACGTCTGAGGACTTATTTCATTTCATTTTTATCTTAATTTATACAACAGAGTGGTCGGAAGATCCAAGAGGGGACAGAACGGTAACTGAACATAGTTCAGGGCAAGTTGTGAGAAAAAGGTCTAGTAGACTCGCATACTGAGCATCAGTATCGGGCACACGGGTGGGTTCGTGAACAATCTGAGTGAGATCATAAGCAATGGAGAAATCATGACAGAACCTCCCCTCATCATCGGTCTTGTTTGAGTGGGTCAACCATTTCACATTGTGAACATTGAAGTCTCCACATACGTGAATGTTAGTTGAAGGATAAGCAGATAAGGCGTGGTCAATTTTCTCAGATATGCTTTTAAAGATAGTAACTCCGCTGTTCCGGGGCCATAGAGAGTAAATATAAATGCAGTAGTGTGAGCTAGTGCAACCCGGAAGCCCATATAGGATAAGTTAGGATCTTCTCTGGAGATATCTCTACCACATGGAAAGCCATCTTTAATATAGGCACATATTCCATGCCCATGGCGATCTTGGGGGTCATATTTGGAAGTTTGTTCAATCCTGTTGAAAAAATTGGCACAAACCCTAATTTGATTAAATTTCTTCCTCACATACACTGGTACCGCAGCTCACTCGCCGAAATCTGTCTTTCCATCATGTAAGCTCTTCATTTATTTTCTCTAGAGCCGCGAAAGGGATGTTGCACCTTTTTTGTTTTAAATATGGGCTGGGCATTATTCTTTATATATTTCAACATTTGTTTGAGTTCTTGTTAAATTTTTCGGTATTATTAATTGGACTTTCTAATTTATAACAAAACGTGTTCATAGAGGAGTCCCAAAAGTTGAATCATTCAATCCCATCCATACCGAATAGATTTTTTGTATTCTTTAGCGCATGCGCATTGAATTTGTTTGTAATTCCGTTCAAATTTACAACTTCATCATGAATGTTTATATTGTCATATGTTACAAAATGCGCTCTTTCCTTTTTGTTCTCAGTAAAGTTAGCTTGTTTAGACGACGCCATGTATGCTAGAGGTCGGCAAGCTGTCTTGTTACAGATTTTAAGTGTTACATATTTGCGTAAACCCCCGTCTTCATTATCGTCTGACTGTGTTTATTTTATTTTATTTCTGGAGTTTCTCGACTTTTTGACATAACAACAACGTGTTACTTCGTGGCCAACTTTACCAAAATTTTTATAGGGTTTCTTTTTCGCTGGGCAAAACCTCATCTTGTGTAGTTCACCACAGATATGACATGGTCTTGACGGTGGAATTCTTCGTCTATTCGTGCTTTGTTTGTCGTAAATATTTTGTTGCGCAAATTTACTTTTCTTTTTCTCTGGGGAATAGAGTGTCAGTTTGCTCTTAATCTTTTTAATATGAGTAATTCTTGATTCCTCAATAGTTTTAGAGTCACCTTTAACGGATATTAATCTCTGGCAACCCTCAGACAACTTTTTAATTATCAGACCTTGTTCGTTCTCCAGCGTAGTAAATGCACGTATAATTTCAGCGTCTTCTACCGAGACCAAACCTTGCGCACAAATAACACATCTGTAGTCGTCTTCGATTAAACCTGCTAACTTGAAATAGTTGCAATAATTAATCACTGTTATCGCAAACGACATATAATTTTGCTGGCCCGCCTTAACTATACTGAGGCATTTCCATCCTTTCGAAAAGAAACGGGTTTGGTCCAAATACAGGAAAACTATAAAGTTTTCGCCATGAAGAAAACAACACTACAGCTTTATTTAAAAACTTTTATTGAAAAAAAAAAAAATCAATTCACATAACTTGATTATGTAGTAAAGCTAACACCTATTCAATGTAACCACCTTCAACCTCAATCACCGGCTACATACGGGTCCGGAATTGGGAGCATGCCTTTTTCACAAGCACCGGCGAATACTCGGCGAATAGCGGCGATCAGGCTTGCTTCGGTGTTGTGGGAGGTCATGTTGGTGATGTTTTCGACGTATGACCAAACGAAGTAGTCCAGCGGATTCAGGTTGGGAGGGGATGGGGGGGGGGAGTGAGAAAAAAGTGCAAAGTTGTAGCACTCCTTCTGAAACCAAGCTTGGATCTCCTTGGACTTGTGAACAAGCGCCAAGCCCTGCTGCCACACTCAGGGCCCGCCAGCAGCCACCTGACTATACCAGAGGATAACCACACTCTTGAGTACATCCAGGTACACTTTGGTGTTGACTTTCAAGCCGACTTCGAAGATGTGAGGTGGCATGATGTGGCCCTAACTTGAAACCACACCAAAAACCATAACCGTGGTCAGAAACTTTGTTTTCATCACCCTGGGAACGTCCCTGTTATTTGTGGAAATCCACCGATGCATTTCGAGGGTACTAGCAATGGTCCTGTTGTCATAATTTGGATCGGTAGAGATCATTATTTGTACAGTGGTGCATCTCCAATCTCGCTCGCAGAACATTGTGTCACTTTCAGACATGATAGAAGGCTCCCATCGCTCTTAGAATTTGTATACAAACTTACCAACTAATAGATAGCCTGCAACAAAACAGAAAACCGGCTTTCATCAAATGAAATGGAATCATGTCGTGTTTTGTATGGCGACAATTTTATCGTTCCACTCTGTAGTTCATGAAATAACTTGACTGTCTCCGAGAACTCTAGATCCATCGTTTTCTTTGGGAGGAGAAAATCAACGAACATACTGTGCACGCAGTGTTCTGAGTAATAAACGTACCCTTTTTTTTTTCGTTTGACTCTTCTTTGCAGTCTACGTTAAATACATTTTCATATCGTTTGTAGAATGCATCAAAAGTTTACGCATTTTCTAGTACATAGTAAAAGGTTTCTATGGTACTCTAACTAATACCCTAGGAAAAAGTAGCATCATTTTCAGCAGTTTTGATACCGTTTAACGATTTTAATTGTAATTCTTCCATTTTGTTTATTCATTTTTCATTAATTCTTCCATAGAAATCTTTTCCTCATTTCTTTGTTGTTGTTTGTTTCTCCTCTATTCTGTTGGTTGTCTATCCGCACTTTTAACATTTGTGCGATTACTGTTTGGAAGTCCTCCATTGTTGATTACAGAACTTTGTTGTTAAATCCAGACAACGAAAAAGGAAAAAGTGACAACGAATAAAAGAAAGAAAAAACACAAGACAACAACAAAACCCCAGTAATTACGGTTTATTTTCCAAACAATAACCAAAAGGAAAGGAACAACAACAATAAAAAATATAGTTTTTAGTCGCGTGCAAGCGACTCTATATTTCACTCCGTCGGTCGACGGTCGGTCGATTTGTCGGCCTGTCCATAATACTTTTGTGCTTGGCCTTTTTGGTTAATAGATGCTGTTCTTAGCTTTGTAAGCTTTTATTGGATTGTTTTTTAATTGTAATTTTTTCTTTAAACGAAATAAATTAAATATAAAGATCAAAGTGTAGTATCTTGACATGAATAAAGGATTTTAATATCTCAAAGTGTAGTATCTGTTCCGGCAGATACTGCAAGCAAAGACCATATGTGGGGGCAACCTCACATATAAGACCTTGGTCAATGTAGGGGCAACCCTTCATACCAATTGTCACTATCCAGCTCCCCTACTCCCCGGTTGTTGGTCCCCATTTCCCTTTCACTCCTCACATTAAAAATCGCCTTTGTGCCTAATTTGCTCAGTGGGGGAGCAAATAAATACCGCTTTTCTTAGTCTTTTGGCCAAGATCAAAGTGTAGTATCTGTTTGTAACTTGGTGATATAAAGTGGGGGATCACTTTTCTGTATTAATGTAAAATGATCACCCACTTTACAACCAGTCAGTCTCAAAGCCATTCAAGTCATTCTCCAGATCATTCAAGTTGTTTTTGAAGGATTCCAGTTATTTTTTAAGCATTCAAGTCATTCTTAAGGTAATTCAATTCACCCTTAAGTTCATTAAAGTTATTCTAAATCATTTACTTTTTATTTATTTAAGTCATTTCCGCCCATTTTTCGGTCATTTTAGGTTATCTTTAAGAATTTCATGTCAATCCTACATTCACGCATTCATTCATTACACGAGAGCACGCGGTCGGACTTGTTTTTTTATAATCGAGGTTCAACAGAGATTCGTGTTCTCGACCTCCAGTCTACCATAAATGGAAAACAGCAAAAAAATATCTACTTACATATTTTTTCTTTTTAAAAAGCCGAAATATTCATGTGGCAATTAAAAAGTTTTTCAAACTAAAAGTTTTTGCAGTCGCTCAAGAAATAATTTAACAGAAGTAAAAAACAAAAAACAAAAAACTATTTCCTGGTATGATGTCAAAATTTGTTTGAAATTATTTCAACTGAAACATATTTTTTATTTCTTTTACTGGGGTTCTCTGAATTTTGTCGGTAAATTTTGAAGTGTGGGAATAATTAGCATCTAGTCGGTAAGGATCAACTGGCTTTAATGTTGAAATAACCCAATAAGTTGGCAAGATTCACCATTTCTCTTTGGCAGAAATAGGATTTATTTTCGAAAATGTTGAAATAAGCCAATCGATAGGAACTTGTTTTTTCTGTTTTGCAGAAAATGGTTTTATTTTCGAAATTGTTGAGATTTCTGTTTATCAGAAACTCGTTTTATTTTCGAAAATTACGTCCAGTAATTTCAACGTGAGGTAACTTTATACAAGAGATTCCTGGTTGACCGTTGATTTGAAATCAGACATGTTTTTCTAGATGTGAAATCCCTGTTTGTCTAATTCGGCAGTTAATGTATAAACTAAACTTTTGCATGCAGTTTCTCCGAATTTCCGCTAGTCCGTTTATATGAATCAACTGGGCTATTTGCTTACACTCTTTATCTGTGCCTAAACCTAAACGTAGATTTAACGAACAAAGCTTCTTTGTTAAAACTGCACGCCTGTGGAATTCTCTCCCATTTGCCTGCTTTCCAGCTGACTACAATCTGATTGTCTTCAAGTCCAACGTAAACAAGTTCTTGATGAACCGCCCCCCCCTAAGTAATCCAATTTACAAAATTCCCACTACTTATGTTTACAACGCTATAATCACAATGGCTAATGTATACTCATTAATCCTTATCCTCGAGTGGCCTCCGGCCCTTGATAAGTGGTGATCCCTATGTAAAAAAGACAAAAAAACTTCGACGCCTGTGGGTGTATGAATCAACTAGTATTAATTTTTGCGTAAGTAATGTCGTCTCCAATCCTGTTTTATTCAGTCTCGTTACTAGACGCTTTCGATATTGGCAGTATGTCGATTATAGTTGCGTCATTTTCAAGTCCCGCCATGAAGTGAGTGAATTTTTCCTGCAATTAAATAATCTCCAACCAGCACTACACTTCACCATGGAGAAGGAGCATAATGGCTTTCTGCCCTTCTTGGATGTCTTGAAAGAAAGGACGGAATCATTTTACTACCACCATATTACCACAGAAAACCGACTTTCACGGGCCTGTGAGGTTGGGATTCCTTTGCCCCGATGAGTAAGAAAATTAGTCTAATTAAAACTTTTAGTTCATCGTGCCCTTATGATTTACACAGTCAGCAAATTAGAAGCTGGACTAAAAACGATAACTAATATGCCCATTAAGAATGATTTCCCTGAGGAAATCATTTCCAAGTTTATCCATGAAAATTTGCCAAATCGAATACCGATATTTTCTTTGGTCCACCTAAATGTCCGGTCTATTTAAAGCTTCCCTTTATTGGTTCTATTATGGTACTACCACTTTATTGGTTCTATTATGGTACTAGCACTTTATTGGTTCTATTATGGTACTGCCACTTTATTGGTTCTATTATGGTACTGCAACTTCATTGGTTATATTATTGTACTGCCATTTTATTGGTTCTATGATGGTACTACCACTTTATTGGTTCTATTATGGTACTGCCACTTTATTGGTTCTATTATGGTACTAGCACTTTATTGGTTCTATTATGGTACTGCCACTTTATTGGTTCTATTATGGTACTAGCACTTTATTGGTTCTATTATGGTACTGCTACTTTATTGGTTCTATTATGGTACTACCACTTTATTGGTTCTATTATGGTACTGCCACTTTATTGGTTCTATTATGGTACTGCCACTTTATTGGTTCTATTATGGTACTTCCACTTTATTCGTTCTATTATGGTACTGCCACTTCATTGGTTCTATTATTGTACTGCCACTTCATTGGTTCTATTATGGTACTGCCACTGTATTGGTTCTATTATGGTACTAGCACTTTATTAGTTCTATTATGGTACTGCCACTTTATTGGTTCTATTATGGTACTGCCACTGTATTTGTTCTATTATGGTACTACCACTTTATTGGTTCTATTATGGTACTGCCACTTTATTGGTTCTATTATGGTACTACCGCTTTATTGGTTCTATTATGGTACTGCCACTTCATTGGTTCTATTATGGTACTGCCACTTCATTGGTTCTATTATGGTACTAGCACTTTATTAGTTCTATTATGGTACTGCCACTTTATTGGTTCTATTATGGTACTGCCACTGTATTTGTTCTATTATGGTACTACCACTTTATTGGTTCTATTATGGTACTGCCACTTTATTGGTTCTATTATGGTACTAGCACTTTATTGGTTCTATTATGGTACTAGCACTTTATTGGTTCTATTATGGTACTGCCACTTTATTGGTTCTATTATGGTACTGCAACTTCATTGGTTATATTATTGTACTGCCATTTTATTGGTTCTATTATGGTACTGCCACTTTATTGGTTCTATTATGGTACTGCCACTTTATTGGTTCTATTATGGTACTGTCACTTTATTGGTTCTATTATGGTACTGCCACTTTATTGGTTCTATTATGGTACTGCCACTTCATTGGTTCTATTATGGTACTGCCACTTCATTGGTTCTATTATTGTACTGCCACTTTATTGGTTCTATTATGGTACTGCTACTTTATTGGTTCTATTATGGTACTGCCACTTTATTGGTTCTATTATGGTACTGCCACTGTATTTGTTCTATTATGGTACTACCACTTTATTTGTTCTATTATGGTACTACCACTTTATTGGTTCTATTATGGTACTAGCACTTTATTGGTTCTATTATGGTACTAGCCCTTCATTGGTTCTATTATGGTACTGCCACTTTATTGGTTCTATTATGGTACTGCAACTTCATTGGTTATATTATGGTACTGCCACTTTATTGGTTCTATTATGGTACTGCCACTTTATTGGTCCTATTATGGTACTGCCACTTTATTGGTTCTATTATGGTACTGCCACTTTATTGTTATATTATGGTACTAGCACTTTATTGGTTCTATTATGGTACTGCCACTTTATTGGTTCTATTATGGTACTGCCACTTTATTGGATCTATTATGGTACTACCGCTTTATTGGTTCTATTATGGTACTGCCACTTTATTGGTTCTATTATGGTACTGCCACTTTATTGGTTCTATTATGGTACTGCAACTTTATTGGTTCTATTATGGTACTGCCACTTTATTGGTTCTATTATGGTACTGCCACTGCATTGGTTCTATTATGGTACTGCCACTTTATTGGTTCTATTATGGTACTGCCACTTTATTGGTTCTATTATGGTACTGCCACTTTATTGGTTCTATGATGGTACTGCCACTGTATTTGTTCTATTATGGTACTACCACTTTATTGGTTCTATTATGGTACTCCCACTTTATTGGTTCTATTATGGTACTAGCACTTTATTGGTTCTATTATGGTACTGCCACTTTATTGGTTCTATTATGGTACTGCCACTTTATTGGTTCTATTATAGTACTGCCACTGTATTTGTTCTATTATGGTACTACCACTTTATTGGTTCTATTATGGTACTCCCACTTTATTGGTTCTATTATGGTACTAGCACTTTATTGGTTCTATTATGGTACTAGCACTTTATTGGTTCTATTATGGTACTGCCACTTTATTGGTTCTATTATGGTACTGCAACTTCATTGGTTATATTATGGTACTGCCACTTTATTGGTCCTATTATAGTACTGCCACTTTATTGGTTCTATTATGGTACTGCCACTTTATTGGTTCTATTATGGTACTGCCACTGTATTTGTTCTATTATGGTACTACCACTTTATTTGTTCTATTATGGTACTACCACTTTATTGGTTCTTTTATGGTACTAGCACTTTATTGGTTCTATTATGGTACTAGCACTTTATTGGTTCTATTATGGTACTGCCACTTTATAGGTTCTATTATGGTACTGCAACTTCATTGGTTATATTATGGTACTGCCACTTTATTGGTTCTATTATGGTACTGCCACTTTATTGGTTCTATTATGGTACTGCCACTTTATTGGTTCTATTATGGTACTGCCAATTTATTGGTTCTATTATGGTACTGCCACTTTATTGGTTCTATTATGGTACTGCCACTTCATTGGTTCTATTATAGTACTGCCACTTCATTGGTTCTATTATGGTACTGCCACTTTATTGGTTCTATTATGGAACTAGCACTTTATTGGTTCTATTATCGTACTGCAACTTTATTGGTTCTATTATGGTACTGCCACTTTATTGGTTCTATTATGGTACTGCCACTTTGTTGGATCTATTATGGTACTGCCACTGTATTTGTTCTATTATGGTACTACCACTTTATTGGTTCTATTATGGTACTGCCACTTTATTGGTTCTATTATGGTACTGCTACTTTATTGGATCTATTATGGTACTGCCACTTTATTGGTTCTATTATGGTACTGTCACTTTATTGGTTCTATTATGGAACTACCACTTTATTGGTTCTATTATGGTACTGCCACTTTATTGGTTCTATCATGGTACTGCTACTTTATTGGTTCTATTAGTGTACTACCACTTTATTGGTTCTAATATGGTACTGCCACTTCATTGGTTCTATTATTGTACTGCAACTTTATTGGTTCTATTATGGTACTGCAACTTTATTGGTTCTATGATGGTACTGCCACTTAATTGGTTCTATTATGGTACTGCCACTTTATTGGTTCTATTATGGTACTGCCACTTTATTAGTTCTATTATGGTACTGCCACTTTATTGGTTCTATTATGGTACTGCAACTTTATTGGTTCTAATATGGTACTGCCACTTTTTTGGTTCTAGTATGGTACTACGATTTTATTTGTTCTATTATGGTACTACCATGTTATTGGTTCTATTATGGTACTAGCACTTTATAGGTTCTATTATGGTACTGCCACTTTATTGGTTCTATTATGGTACTGCCACTTTATTGGTTCTATTATGGTACTACCACTTTATTGGTTCTATTATGGTACTGCCACTTTATTGGTTCTATTATGGTACTAGCACTTTATTGGTTCTATTACGATACTGTCACTTTATTGGTCCTATTATAGTACTGCAACTTTATTGGTTCTATTATGGTACTGCCACTTTATTGGTTCTATTAAGGTACTGCCACTTTATTGGTTCTATTATGGTACTGCCACTTTATTGGTTCTATTATGGTACTACCACTTAATTGGTTCTATTATGGTACTGCCACTTTATTGGTTCTATTAAGGTACTGCCACTTTATTGGTTCTACTATGGTACTGCCACTTTATTGGTTCTATTATGGTACTACCACTTAATTGGTTCTATTATGGTACTGCCACTTTATTGGTTCTATTATGATACTAGCACTTTATTGGTTCTATTCTGGTACTGCCACTTTATTGGTTCTATGATGTTACTGCCACTTTATTGGTTCTATTATGGTACTGCCACTTAATTGGTTCTATTATGGTACTGCCACTTTATTGGTTCTATTATGGTACTGCCACTTTATTGGTTCTATTATGGAACTGCCACTTTATTGGTCCTATTATGGTACTGCCACTTTATTGGTTCTATTATGGTACTGCCACTTTATTGGTTCTATTATTCTACTGCCACGTCATTGGTTCTATTATGGTACTGCCACTTTATTGGTTCTATTATGGTACTGCCACTTCATTGGTTCTATTATGGTACTGCCACTTCATTAGTTCTATTATGGTACTGCCACTTTATTGGTCCTATTATGGTACTGCCACTTTATTGGTTCTATTATGGTACTGCCACTTCATTGGTCCTATTATGGTACTGCCACTTCATTGGTTCTATTATCGTACTGCCACTTTATTGGTCCTATTATGGTACTGCCACTTTAATGGTTCTATTATGGTACTGCCACTTCATTGGTTCTATTATGGTACTGCCACTTTATTGGTTCTATTATGGTACTACCAGTTTATTGGTTCTATTATGGTACTGCCACATTATTGGTTCTATTATGGTACTGCCACTTTATTGGTCTCTATTATGGTACTGCAACTTTTTTGGTTCAATTATGGTACTGCCACTTTATTGGTTCTATTATGGTACTTCCACTTTATTGGTTCTTATATGGTACTGCCATTTTATTGGTTCTATTATGGTACGGCCACTTTATTGGTCCTATTATGGTACTGCCACTTTATTGGTCCTATTATGGTACTGCCACTTTATTGGTTCTATTATAGTACTGCCACTTTATTGGTTCTATTATGGTACTTCCACTTTATTGGTCCTATTATGGTACTGCCACTGTATTGGTCCTATTATGGTACTGCCACTTTAATGGTTCTATTATGGTACTGCTACTTTATTGGTTCTATTATATGGTACTGCCACTTTATTGGTTCTATTATGGTACTGCCACTTTATTGGTTCTATTATGGTACTGCCACTTTATTGGTCCTATTATGGTACTGCCACTTTATTGGTTCTATTATGGTACTGCCACTTTATTGGTTCTGTTATGGTACTGCCACAATTTTTGTTCTATTATGGTACTGCCACTTTATTGGTCCTATTATGGTACTGCCACTTTATTGGTCCTATTATTGTACTGCCACTTTATTGGTCCTATTATGGTACTGCCACTTTATTGGTTCTATTATGGTACTGCCACTTTATTGGTTCTATTATGGTACTACAACTTTATTGGTTCTATTATGGTACTGCCACTTTATTGGTTCTATTTTGGTACTGCCACTTTGTTGGTTCTATTTTGGTACTGCCACTTTGTTGGTCCTATTATGGTACTGCCACTTTATTGGTTCTATTATGGTACTGCCACTTTATTGGTCCTATTATGGTACTGCCACTTTATTGGTTCTATTATGGTACTGCCACTTTTTTGGTTCTATTATGGTACTGCCACTTTATTGGTCCTATTATGGTACTGCATCTTTATTGGTTCTATTATGGTACTGCCACTTTATTGGTTCTATTATGGTACTGCCACTTTATTGGTCCTATTATGGTACTGCCACTTTATTGGTCCTATTATGGTACTGCCACTTTTTTGGTTCTATTATGGTACTGCCACTTTATTGGCTCTATTATGGTACTGCCACTTTATTGGTTCTATTATTCTACTGCCACGTCATTGGTTCTATTATGGTACTGCCACTTTATTGGTTCTATTATGGTACTGCCACTTAATTGGTTCTATTATGGTACTGCCACTTCATTAGTTCTATTATGGTACTGCCACTTTATTGGTCCTATTATGGTACTGCCACTTTATTGGTTCTATTATGGTACTGCCACTTCATTGGTCCTATTATGGTACTGCCACTTCATTGGTTCTATTATCGTACTGCCACTTTATTGGTCCTATTATGGTACTGCCACTTTAATGGTTCTATTATGGTACTGCCACTTCATTGGTTCTATTATGGTACTGCCACTTTATTGGTTCTATTATGGTACTACCAGTTTATTGGTTCTATTATGGTACTGCCACATTATTGGTTCTATTATGGTACTGCCACTTTATTGGTCTCTATTATGGTACTGCAACTTTTTTGGTCCAATTATGGTACTGCCACTTTATTGGTTCTATTATGGTACTTCCACTTTATTGGTTCTTATATGGTACTGCAATTTTATTGGTTCTATTATGGTACTTCCACTTTATTGGTTCTTATATGGTACTGCCATTTTATTGGTTCTATTATGGTACGGCCACTTTAATGGTTCTATTATGGTACTGCCACTTTAATGGTTCTATTATGGTACTGCCACTTAATTGGTTCTATTATGGTACTGCCACTTTATTGGTTCTATTATGGTACTGCCACTTTATTGGTTCTATGAAGGTACTTCCACTTTATTGGTCCTATTATGGTACTGCCACTGTATTGGTCCTATTATGGTACTGCCACTTTAATGGTTCTATTATGGTACTGCTACTTTATTGGTTCTATTATATGGTACTGCCACTTTATTGGTTCTATTATGGTACTGCCACTTTATTGGTTCTATTATGGTACTTCTACTTTATTGGTCCTATTATGGTACTGCCACTTTATTGGTCCTATTATTGTACTGCCACTTTATTGGTTCTATTATGGTACTGCCACTTTATTGGTTCTATTATGGTACTGCCACTTTATTGGTTCTATTATGGTACTGCCACTTTATTGGTTCTATTATGGTACTGCCACTTTCTTGGTTCTATTATGGTACTGCCACTTCATTGGTTCTATTATTGTACTGCCACTTTATTGGTTCTATTTTGGTACTGCCACTTCATTGGTTCTATTATGGTACTGCCACTTTATTGGTCCTATTATGGTACTGCCACTTTATTGGTTCTATTATGGTACTGCCACTTTATTGGTTCTATTATGGTACTGCCACTTCATTGGTTCTATTATTGTACTGCCACTTTATTGGTTCTATTTTGGTACTGCCACTTTATTGGTTCTATTATGGTACTGCCACTTAATTGGTTCTATTATGGTACTGCCACTTCATTAGTTCTATTATGGTACTGCCACTTTATTGGTCCTATTATGGTACTGCCACTTTATTGGTTCTATTATGGTACTGCCACTTCATTGGTCCTATTATGGTACTGCCACTTCATTGGTTCTATTATCGTACTGCCACTTTATTGGTCCTATTATGGTACTGCCACTTTAATGGTTCTATTATGGTACTGCCACTTCATTGGTTCTATTATGGTACTGCCACTTTATTGGTTCTATTATGGTACTACCAGTTTATTGGTTCTATTATGGTACTGCCACATTATTGGTTCTATTATGGTACTGCCACTTTATTGGTCTCTATTATGGTACTGCAACTTTTTTGGTCCAATTATGGTACTGCCACTTTATTGGTTCTATTATGGTACTTCCACTTTATTGGTTCTTATATGGTACTGCAATTTTATTGGTTCTATTATGGTACTTCCACTTTATTGGTTCTTATATGGTACTGCCATTTTATTGGTTCTATTATGGTACGGCCACTTTAATGGTTCTATTATGGTACTGCCACTTTAATGGTTCTATTATGGTACTGCCACTTAATTGGTTCTATTATGGTACTGCCACTTTATTGGTTCTATTATGGTACTGCCACTTTATTGGTTCTATGAAGGTACTTCCACTTTATTGGTCCTATTATGGTACTGCCACTGTATTGGTCCTATTATGGTACTGCCACTTTAATGGTTCTATTATGGTACTGCTACTTTATTGGTTCTATTATATGGTACTGCCACTTTATTGGTTCTATTATGGTACTGCCACTTTATTGGTTCTATTATGGTACTTCTACTTTATTGGTCCTATTATGGTACTGCCACTTTATTGGTCCTATTATTGTACTGCCACTTTATTGGTTCTATTATGGTACTGCCACTTTATTGGTTCTATTATGGTACTGCCACTTTATTGGTTCTATTATGGTACTGCCACTTTATTGGTTCTATTATGGTACTGCCACTTTCTTGGTTCTATTATGGTACTGCCACTTCATTGGTTCTATTATTGTACTGCCACTTTATTGGTTCTATTTTGGTACTGCCACTTCATTGGTTCTATTATGGTACTGCCACTTTATTGGTCCTATTATGGTACTGCCACTTTATTGGTTCTATTATGGTACTGCCACTTTATTGGTTCTATTATGGTACTGCCACTTCATTGGTTCTATTATTGTACTGCCACTTTATTGGTTCTATTTTGGTACTGCCACTTCATTGGTTCTATTATGGTACTGCCACTTTATTGGTCCTATTATGGTACTGCCACTTTATTGGTTCTATTATTGTACTGCCACTTTATTGGTTCTTTTATGGTACTGCCACTTTATTGGTTCTATTATGGTACTACAACTTTATTGGTTCTATTATGGTACTGCCACTTTATTGGTCCTATTATGGTACTGCCACTTTATTGGTTCTATTATGGTACTGCCACTTTATTGGTTCTGTTATGGTACTGCCACAATTTTTGTTCTATTATGGTACTGCCACTTTATTGGTCCTATTATGGTACTGCCACTTTATTGGTCCTATTATTGTACTGCCACTTTATTGGTCCTATTATGGTACTGCCACTTTATTGGTTCTATTATGGTACTGCCACTTTATTGGTTCTATTATGGTACTACAACTTTATTGGTTCTATTATGGTACTGCCACTTTATTGGTTCTATTTTGGTACTGCCACTTTGTTGGTTCTATTTTGGTACTGCCACTTTGTTGGTCCTATTATGGTACTGCCACTTTATTGGTTCTATTATGGTACTGCCACTTTATTGGTCCTATTATGGTACTGCCACTTTATTGGTTCTATTATGGTACTGCCACTTTATTGGTTCTATTATGGTACTGCCACTTTATTGGTCCTATTATGGTACTGCATCTTTATTGGTTCTATTATGGTACTGCCACTTTATTGGTTCTATTATGGTACTGCCACTTTATTGGTCCTATTATGGTACTGCCACTTTATTGGTCCTATTATGGTACTGCCACTTTTTTGGTTCTATTATGGTACTGCCACTTTATTGGTCCTATTATGGTACTGCCACTTTATTGGTTCTATTATGGTACTGCCACTTTATTGGTCCTATTATGGTACTGCCACTTTATTGGTTCTATTATGGTACTGCCACTTTTTTGGTTCTATTATGGTACTGCCACTTTATTGGTCCTATTATGGTACTGCCACTTTATTGGTTCTATTATGGTACTGCCACTTTTTTGGTTCTATTATGGTACTGCCACTTTATTGGTTCTATTATGGTACTGCCACTTTATTGGTCCTATTATGGTACTGCCACTTTATTGGTTCTATTATGGTACTGCCACTTTATTGGTTCTATTATGGTACTGCCACTTTATTGGTTCTATTATGGTACTGCCACTTTATTGGTTCTATTATGGTACTGCCACTTCATTGGTCCTATTATGGTACTGCCACTTTTTTGGTTCTATTATGGTACTGCCACTTTATTGGTTCTATTATGGTACTGCCACTTTATTGGTTCTATTATGGTACTGCCACTTTATTGGTTCTATTATGGTACTGCCACTTTATTGGTTCTATGATGGTACTGCCACTTTATTGGTTCTATTATGGTACTAGCACTTTATTGGTTCTATTATGGTACTGCCACTTCATTGGTTCTATTATGGTACTGCCACTTTATTGGTTATATTATGGTACTGCCACTTTATTGGTCCTATTATGGTACTAGCACTTTATTGGTTCTATTATGGTACTGCCACTTTATTGGTTCTATTATGGTACTGCCACTTTATTGGTTCTACTATGGTACTGCCACTTTATTGGTTCTACTATGGTACTGCCACTTTATTGGTTCTATTATGGTACTGCCACTTTATTGGTTCTATTATGGTACTAGCACTTTATTGGTTCTATTATGGTACTGCCACTTTATTGGTTCTATTATGGTACTGCCACTTTATTGGTTCTACTATGGTACTGCCACTTTATTGGTTCTATTATGGTACTGCCACTTTATTGGTTCTATTATGGTACTGCCACTTTATTGGTTCTATTATGATACTAGCACTTTATTGGTTCTATTATGGTACTGCCACTTTATTGGTTATATTATGGTACTGCCACTTTATTGGTTCTATTATGGTACTAACACTTTATTGGTTCTACTATGGTACTGCCACTTTATTGGTTCTACTATGGTACTGCCACTTTATTGGTTCTATTATGGTACTGCCACTTAATTGGTTCTATTATGGTACTGCCACTTCATTGGTTCTATTATGGTACTGCCACTTCATTGGTTCTATTATGGTACTGCCACTTTATTGGTTCTATTATGGTACTGCCACTTTATTGGTTCTATTATGGTACTGCCACTTTATTGGTTCTATTATGGTACTGCCACTTTATTGGTTATATTATGGTACTGCCACTTTATTGGTTCTATTATGGTACTAACACTTTATTGGTTCTATTATGGTACTGCCACTTTATTGGTTCTATTATGGTACTGCCACTTTATTGGTTCTATTATGGTACTAGCACTTTATTGGTTCTATTCTGGTACTGCCACTTTATTGGTTCTATGATGTTACTGCCACTTTATTGGTTCTATTATGGTACTGCCACTTTATTGGTTCTATTATGGTACTGCCACTTCATTGGTTCTATTATGGTACTGCCACTTTATTGGTTCTATTATGGTACTGCCACTTTATTGGTTCTATTATGGTACTGCCACTTTATTGGTTATATTATGATACTAGCACTTTATTGGTTCTATTATGGTACTACCACTTTATAAGTTCTATTATGGTACTGCCACTTCATTGGTTCTATTATGGTACTGCCACTTTATTGGTTCTATTATGGTACTGCCACTTTATTGGTCCTATTATGGTACTGCCACTTTATTGGTTCTATTATGGTACTGCCACTTTATTGGTTCTATTATGGTACTGCCACTTTATTGGTTCTATTATGGTACTGCCACTTCATTGGTTCTATTATGGTACTGCCACTTTATTGGTTCTATTATGGTACTGCCACTTTATTGGTTCTATTATGGTACTGCCACTTTATTGGTTCTATTATGGTACTGCCACTTCATTGGTTCTATTATGGTACTGCCACTTTATTGGTTCTATTATGGTACTGCCACTTTATTGGTTCTATTATGGTACTGCCACTTTATTGGTTCTATTATGGTACTGCCACTTCATTGGTTCTATTATGGTACTGCCACTTTATTGGTTCTATTATGGTACTGCCACTTTATTGGTTCTATTATGGTACTGCCACTTTATTGGTTCTATGATGTTACTGCCACTTTATTGGTTCTATTATGGTACTGCCACTTCATTGGTTCTATTATGGTACTGCCACTTTATTGGTTCTATTATGGTACTGCCACTTCATTGGTTCTATTATGGTACTGCCACTTTATTGGTTCTATTATGGTACTGCCACTTTATTGGTTCTATTATGGTACTGCCACTTTATTGGTTCTATGATGTTACTGCCACTTTATTGGTTCTATTATGGTACTGCCACTTTATTGGTTCTATTATGGTACTGCCACTTCATTGGTTCTATTATGGTACTGCCACTTTATTGGTTCTATTATGGTACTGCCACTTTATTGGTTCTATTATGGTACTGCCACTTTATTGGTTATATTATGATACTAGCACTTTATTGGTTCTATTATGGTACTACCACTTTATAAGTTCTATTATGGTACTGCCACTTCATTGGTTCTATTATGGTACTGCCACTTTATTGGTTCTATTATGGTACTGCCACTTTATTGGTCCTATTATGGTACTGCCACTTTATTGGTTCTATTATGGTACTGCCACTTTATTGGTTCTATTATGGTACTGCCACTTTATTGGTTCTATTATGGTACTGCCACTTCATTGGTTCTATTATGGTACTGCCACTTTATTGGTTCTATTATGGTACTGCCACTTTATTGGTTCTATTATGGTACTGCCACTTTATTGGTTCTATTATGGTACTGCCACTTTATTGGTTCTATTATGGTACTGCCACTTTATTGGTTCTATTATGGTACTGCCACTTTATTGGTTCTATTATGGTACTGCCACTTTATTGGTTCTATTATGGTACTGCCACTTTATTGGTTCTATTATGGTACTGCCACTTTATTGGTTCTATTATGGTACTGCCACTTTATTGGTTCTATTATGGTACTGCCACTTTATTGGTTCTATTATGGTACTGCCACTTTATTGGTTCTATTATGGTACTGCCACTTTATTGGTTCTATTATGGTACTGCCACTTTATTGGTTCTATTATGGTACTGCCACTTTATTGGTTCTATTATGGTACTGCCACTTTATTGGTTCTATTATGGTACTGCCACTTTATTGGTTCTATTATGGTACTGCCACTTTATTGGTTCTATTATGGTACTGCCACTTTATTGGTTCTATTATGGTACTGCCACTTTATTGGTTCTATTATGGTACTGCCACTTTATTGGTTCTATTATGGTACTGCCACTTTATTGGTTCTATTATGGTACTGCCACTTTATTGGTTCTATTATGGTACTGCCACTTCATTGGTTCTATTATGGTACTGCCACTTTATTGGTTCTATTATGGTACTGCCACTTTATTGGTTCTATTATGGTACTGCCACTTCATTGGTTCTATTATGGTACTGCCACTTTATTGGTTCTATTATGGTACTGCCACTTTATTGGTTCTATTATGGTACTGCCACTTTATTGGTTCTATTATGGTACTGCCACTTTATTGGTCCTATTATGGTACTAACACTTTATTGGTTCTATTATGGTACTAGCACTTTATTGGTTCTATTATGGTACTACCACTTTATAAGTTCTATTATGGTACTGCCACTTCATTGGTTCTATTATGGTACTGCCACTTTATTGGTTCTATTATGGTACTGCCACTTTATTGGTTCTATTATGGTACTGCCACTTTATTGGTTCTATTATGGTACTGCCACTTCATTGGTTCTATTATGGTACTGCCACTTTATTGGTTCTATTATGGTACTGCCACTTTATTGGTTCTATTATGGTACTGCCACTTTATTGGTTCTATTATGGTACTGCCACTTTATTGGTTCTATTATGGTACTGCCACTTTATTGGTTCTATTATGGTACTGCCACTTTATTGGTTCTATTATGGTACTGCCACTTTATTGGTTCTATTATGGTACTGCCACTTTATTGGTTCTATTATGGTACTGCCACTTTATTGGTTCTATTATGGTACTGCCACTTTATTGGTTCTATTATGGTACTGCCACTTTATTGGTTCTATTATGGTACTGCCACTTTATTGGTTCTATTATGGTACTGCCACTTTATTGGTTCTATTATGGTACTGCCACTTTATTGGTTCTATTATGGTACTGCCACTTTATTGGTTCTATTATGGTACTGCCACTTTATTGGTTCTATTATGGTACTGCCACTTTATTGGTTCTATTATGGTACTGCCACTTCATTGGTTCTATTATGGTACTGCCACTTTATTGGTTCTATTATGGTACTGCCACTTCATTGGTTCTATTATGGTACTGCCACTTTATTGGTTCTATTATGGTACTACCACTTTATAAGTTCTATTATGGTACTGCCACTTTATTGGTTATATTATGGTACTGCCACTTTATTGGTTCTATTATGGTACTAACACTTTATTGGTTCTACTATGGTACTGCCACTTTATTGGTTCTACTATGGTACTGCCACTTTATTGGTTCTATTATGGTACTGCCACTTAATTGGTTCTATTATGGTACTGCCACTTTATTGGTTCTATTATGGTACTGCCACTTTATTGGTTCTATTATGGTACTGCCACTTTATTGGTTCTATTATGGTACTGCCACTTTATTGGTTCTATTATGGTACTGCCACTTTATTGGTTCTACTATGGTACTGCCACTTTATTGGTTCTATTATGGTACTGCCACTTTATTGGTTCTATTATGGTACTGCCACTTTATTGGTTCTATTATGGTACTGCCACTTTATTGGTTCTATTATGGTACTGCCACTTTATTGGTTCTATTATGGTACTGCCACTTTATTGGTTCTATTATGGTACTGCCACTTTATTGGTTCTATTATGGTACTGCCACTTTATTGGTTCTATTATGGTACTGCCACTTTATTGGTTCTATTATGGTACTGCCACTTTATTGGTTCTATTATGGTACTGCCACTTTATTGGTTCTATTATGGTACTGCCACTTTATTGGTTCTATTATGGTACTGCCACTTTATTGGTTCTATTATGGTACTGCCACTTTATTGGTTCTATTATGGTACTGCCACTTTATTGGTTCTATTATGGTACTGCCACTTTATTGGTTCTATTATGGTACTGCCACTTTATTGGTTCTATTATGGTACTGCCACTTTATTGGTTCTATTATGGTACTGCCACTTTATTGGTTCTATTATGGTACTGCCACTTTATTGGTTCTATTATGGTACTGCCACTTTATTGGTTCTATTATGGTACTGCCACTTTATTGGTTCTATTATGGTACTGCCACTTTATTGGTTCTATTATGGTACTGCCACTTCATTGGTTCTATTATGGTACTGCCACTTTATTGGTTCTATTATGGTACTGCCACTTCATTGGTTCTATTATGGTACTGCCACTTTATTGGTTCTATTATGGTACTACCACTTTATAAGTTCTATTATGGTACTGCCACTTTATTGGTTATATTATGGTACTGCCACTTTATTGGTTCTATTATGGTACTAACACTTTATTGGTTCTACTATGGTACTGCCACTTTATTGGTTCTACTATGGTACTGCCACTTTATTGGTTCTATTATGGTACTGCCACTTAATTGGTTCTATTATGGTACTGCCACTTTATTGGTTCTATTATGGTACTAGCACTTTATTGGTTCTATTATGGTACTACCACTTTATAAGTTCTATTATGGTACTGCCACTTTATTGGTTATATTATGGTACTGCCACTTTATTGGTTCTATTATGGTACTAACACTTTATTGGTTCTATTATGGTACTGCCACTTTATTGGTTCTATTATGGTACTGCAACTTTATTGGTTCTATTATGGTACTAGCACTTTATTGGTTCTATTCTGGTACTGCCACTTTATTGGTTCTATGATGTTACTGCCACTTTATTGGTTCTATTATGGTACTGCCACTTTATTGGTTCTATTATGGTACTGCCACTTCATTGGTTCTATTATGGTACTGCCACTTTATTGGTTCTATTATGGTACTGCCACTTTATTGGTTCTATTATGGTACTGCCACTTAATTGGTTCTATTATGGTACTGCCACTTTATTGGTTCTATTATGGTACTGCCACTTTATTGGTTCTATTATGGTACTGCCACTTAATTGGTTCTATTATGGTACTGCCACTTTATTGGTTCTACTATGGTACTGCCACTTTATTGGTTCTACTATGGTACTGCCACTTTATTGGTTCTATTATGGTACTGCCACTTAATTGGTTCTATTATGGTACTGCCACTTAATTGGTTCTATTATGGTACTGCCACTTTATTGGTTCTATTATGGTACTGCCACTTTATTGGTTCTATTATGGTACTAGCACTTTATTGGTTCTATTATGGTACTACCACTTTATAAGTTCTATTATGGTACTGCCACTTTATTGGTTATATTATGGTACTGCCACTTTATTGGTTCTATTATGGTACTAACACTTTATTGGTTCTATTATGGTACTGCCACTTTATTGGTTCTATTATGGTACTGCCACTTTATTGGTTCTATTATGGTACTAGCACTTTATTGGTTCTATTCTGGTACTGCCACTTTATTGGTTCTATGATGTTACTGCCACTTTATTGGTTCTATTATGGTACTGCCACTTTATTGGTTCTATTATGGTACTGCCACTTCATTGGTTCTATTATGGTACTGCCACTTTATTGGTTCTATTATGGTACTGCCACTTTATTGGTTATATTATGGAACTGCCACTTTATTGGTCCTATTATGGTACTGCCACTTAATTGGTTCTATTATGGTACTGCCACTTCATTAGTTCTATTATGGTACTGCCACTTTATTGGTCCTATTATGGTACTGCCACTTTATTGGTTCTATTATGGTACTGCCACTTCATTGGTCCTATTATGGTACTGCCACTTCATTGGTTCTATTATCGTACTGCCACTTTATTGGTCCTATTATGGTACTGCCACTTTAATGGTTCTATTATGGTACTGCCACTTCATTGGTTCTATTATGGTACTGCCACTTTATTGGTTCTATTATGGTACTACCAGTTTATTGGTTCTATTATGGTACTGCCACATTATTGGTTCTATTATGGTACTGCCACTTTATTGGTCTCTATTATGGTACTGCAACTTTTTTGGTCCAATTATGGTACTGCCACTTTATTGGTTCTATTATGGTACTTCCACTTTATTGGTTCTTATATGGTACTGCAATTTTATTGGTTCTATTATGGTACGGCCACTTTATTGGTCCTATTATGGTACTGCCACTTTATTGGTCCTATTATGGTACTGCAACTTTATTGGTCCTATTATTGTACTGCCACTTTATTGGTCCTATTATGGTACTGCCACTTTATTGGTTCTATTATGGTACTGCCACTTTATTGGTTCTATTATGGTACTACAACTTTATTGGTTCTATTATGGTACTGCCACTTTATTGGTTCTATTTTGGTACTGCCACTTTGTTGGTTCTATTTTGGTACTGCCACTTTGTTGGTCCTATTATGGTACTGCCACTTTATTGGTTCTATTATGGTACTGCCACTTTATTGGTTCTATTATGGTACTGCCACTTTTTTGGTTCTATTATGGTACTGCCACTTTATTGGTCCTATTATCGTACTGCCACTTTTTTGGTTCTATTATGGTACTGCCACTTTATTGGTTCTATTATGGTACTGCCACTTTATTGGTCCTATTATGGTACTGCCACTTTATTGGTCCTATTATGGTACTGCCACTTTTTTGGTTCTATTATGGTACTGCCACTTTATAGGTCCTATTATGGTACTGCCACTTTATTGGTTCTATTATGGTACTGCCACTTTATTGGTCCTATTATGGTACTGCCACTTTATTGGTTCTATTATGGTACTGCCACTTTTTTGGTTCTATTATGGTACTGCCACTTTATTGGTTCTATTATGGTACTGCCACTTTATTGGTCCTATTATGGTACTGCCACTTTTTTGGTTCTATTATGGTACTGCCACTTTATTGGTTCTATTATGGTACTGCCACTTTATTGGTTCTATTATGGTACTGCCACTTTATTGGTTCTATTATGGTACTGCCACTTCATTGGTCCTTTTATGGTACTGCCACTTTTTTGGTTCTATTATGGTACTGCCACTTTATTGGTTCTATTATGGTACTGCCACTTTATTGGTTCTATTATGGTACTAGCACTTTATTGGTTCTATGATGGTACTGCCACTTCATTGGTTCTATTATGGTACTGCCACTTTATTGGTTATATTATGGTACTGCCACTTTATTGGTTCTATGATGGTACTGCCACTTCATTGGTTCTATTATGGTACTGCCACTTTATTGGTTCTATTATGGTACTGCCACTTTATTGGTTCTATGATGGTACTGCCACTTTATTGGTTCTATTATGGTACTAGCACTTTATTGGTTCTATTATGGTACTGCCACTTCATTGGTTCTATTATGGTACTGCCACTTTATTGGTTATATTATGGTACTGCCACTTTATTGGTCCTATTATGGTACTAGCACTTTATTGGTTCTATTATGGTACTGCCACTTCATTGGTTCTATTATGGTACTGCCACTTTATTGGTTCTATTATGGTAGTGCCACTTTATTGGTTCTATTATGGTACTGCCACTTTATTGGTCCTATTATGGTACTACCACTTTATTTGTTCTATTATGGTACTGTCACTTCATTGGTTCTATTATGGTACTGCCACTTTATTGGTTCTATTATGGTACTGCCACTTTATTGGTTCTATTATGGTACTGCCACTTTATTGGTTCTATTATGGTACTGCCACTTTTTTGGTTCTAGTATGGTACTACAATTTTATTTGTTCTATTATGGTACTACCATGTTATTGGTTCTATTATGGTACTAGCACTTTATAGGTTCTATTATGGTACTGCCACTTTATTGGTTCTATTATGGTACTGCCACTTTATTGGTTCTATTATGGTACTAGCACTTTATTGGTTCTATTATGGTACTGCAACTTTATTGGTTCTATTATGGTACTGCCACTTTATTGGTTCTATTATGGTACTAGCACTTTATTGGTCCTATTATGGTACTGCAACTTTATTGGTTCTATTATGGTACTAGCACTTTATTAATTATATTATGGTACTGCCACTTTATTGGTTCTATTATGGTACTGCCACTTTATTGGTTCTATTAAGGTACTAGCACTTTATTGGTTCTACTATGGTACTGCCACTTTATTGGTTCTATTATGGTACTGCCACTTAATTGGTTCTATTATGGTACTGCCACTTTATTGGTTCTATTATGGTACTGCCACTTTATTGGTTCTATTATGATACTAGCACTTTATTGGTTCTATTATGGTACTACCACTTTATAAGTTCTATTATGGTACTGCCACTTTATTGGTTATATTATGGTACTGCCACTTTATTGGTTCTATTATGGTACTAACACTTTATTGGTTCTATTATGGTACTGCCACTTTATTGGTTCTATTATGGTACTGCCACTTTATTGGTTCTATTATGGTACTGCCACTTTATTGGTTCTATTATGGTACTGCCACTTTATTGGTTCTATTATGGTACTGCCACTTAATTGGTTCTATTATGGTACTGCCACTTTATTGGTTCTATTATGGTACTGCCACTTTATTGGTTCTATTCTGGTACTGCCACTTTATTGGTTCTATTATGGTACTGCCACTTTATTGGTTCTATGATGTTACTGCCACTTTATTGGTTCTATTATGGTACTGCCACTTCATTGGTTCTATTATGGTACTGCCACTTTATTGGTTCTATTATGGTACTGCCACTTTATTGGTTCTATTATGGAACTGCCACTTTATTGGTCCTATTATGGTACTGCCACTTTATTGGTTCTATTATGGTACTGCCACTTTATTGGTTCTATTATTCTACTGCCACGTCATTGGTTCTATTATAGTACTGCCACTTTATTGGTTCTATTATGGTACTGCCACTTAATTGGTTCTATTATGGTACTGCCACTTCATTAGTTCTATTATGGTACTGCCACGTCATTGGTTCTATTATAGTACTGCCACTTTATTGGTTCTATTATGGTACTGCCACTTCATTGGTTCTATTATGGTACTGCCACTTTATTGGTTCTATTATGGTACTGCCACTTTATTGGTTCTATTATGGTACTGCCACTTTATTGGTTCTATTATGGAACTGCCACTTTATTGGTCCTATTATGGTACTGCCACTTTATTGGTTCTATTATGGTACTGCCACTTTATTGGTTCTATTATTCTACTGCCACGTCATTGGTTCTATTATAGTACTGCCACTTTATTGGTTCTATTATGGTACTGCCACTTTATTGGTCCTATTATGGTACTGCCACTTTATTTGTTCTATTATGGTACTGCAACTTTTTTGGTCCAATTATGGTACTGCCACTTTATTGGTTCTATTATGGTACTTCCACTTTATTGGTTCTTATATGGTACTGCCATTTTATTGGTTCTATTATGGTACGGCCACTTTATTGGTCCTATTATGGTACTGCCACTTTATTGGTCCTATTATGGTACTGCCACTTTATTGGTTCTATTATGGTACTGCCACTTTATTGGTTCTATTATGGTACTTCCACTTTATTGGTCCTATTATGGTACTGCCACTGTATTGGTCCTATTATGGTACTGCCACTTTATTGGTTCTATTATGGTACTGCCACTTTATTGGTTCTATTATATGGTACTGCCACTTTATTGGTTCTATTATGGTACTGCCACTTTATTGGTTCTATTATATGGTACTGCCACTTTATTGGTTCTATTATGGTACTGCCACTTTATTGGTCCTATTTTTGTACTGCCACTTTATTGGTTCTATTATGGTACTGTCACTTTATTGGTTCTATTATGGTACTGCCACTTTATTGGTTCTATTATGGTACTGCCACTTTATTGGTTCTATTATGGTACTGCCACTTTATTGGTTCTATTATGGTACTGCCACTTTATTGGTTCTATTATGGTACTGCCACTTTATTGGTTCTATTATGGTACTACCACTTTATTGGTCCTATTTTTGTACTGCCACTTTATTGGTTCTATTATGGTACTGTCACTTTATTGGTTCTATTATGGTACTGCCACTTTATTGGTTCTATTATGGTACTGCCACTTTATTGGTTCTATTATGGTACTGCCACTTTATTGGTTCTATTATGGTACTACCACTTTATTGGTTCTATTATGGTACTGCCACTTTATTGGTTCTATTATGGTACTGCCACTTCATTGGTTCTATTATGGTACTGCCACTTTGTTGGTTCTATTATGGTACTGCCACTTTAATGGTTCTATTATGGTACTGCCACTTTATTGGTCCTATTATGGTACTGCCACTTCATTGGTTCTATTATGATACTGCCACTTTATTGGTTCTATTATGATACTGCCAATTTATTGGTTCTATTATGGTACTGCCACTTCATTGGTTCTATTATGGTACTGCCACTTTATTGGTTCTATTATGATACTGCCACTTCATTGGTTCTATTATGGTACTGCCACTTTATTGGTTCTATTATGATACTGCCACTTCATTGGTTCTATTATGGTACTGCCACTTTATTGGTTCTATTATGGTACTGCCACTTCATTGGTTCTATTATGATACTGCCACTTTATTGGTTCTATTATGGTACTGCCACTTCATTGGTTCTATTATGATACTGCCACTTTATTGGTTCTATTATGGTACTGCCACTTTATTGGTTCTATTATGGTACTGCCACTTCATTGGTTCTATTATGATACTGCCACTTTATTGGTTCTATTATGGTACTGCCACTTTATTGGTTCTATTATGATACTGCCACTTCATTGGTTCTATTATGGTACTGCCACTTTATTGGTTCTATTATGATACTGCCACTTCATTGGTTCTATTATGGTACTGCCACTTTATTGGTTCTATTATGATACTGCCACTTCATTGGTTCTATTATGGTACTGCCACTTTATTGGTTCTATTATGATACTGCCACTTCATTGGTTCTATTATGGTACTGCCACTTTATTGGTTCTATTATGGTACTGCCACTTCATTGGTTCTATTATGATACTGCCACTTTATTGGTCCTATTATGGTACTGCCACTTTATTGGTTCTATTATGATACTGCCACTTCATTGGTTCTATTATGGTACTGCCACTTTATTGGTTCTATTATGGTACTGCCACTTCATTGGTTCTATTATGGTACTGCCACTTTATTGGTTCTATTATGATACTGCCACTTCATTGGTTCTATTATGGTACTGCCACTTTATTGGTTCTATTATGGTACTGCCACTTCATTGGTTCTATTATGATACTGCCACTTTATTGGTTCTATTATGGTACTGCCACTTCATTGGTTCTATTATGATACTGCCACTTTATTGGTTCTATTATGGTACTGCCACTTTATTGGTTCTATTATGGTACTGCCACTTCATTGGTTCTATTATGATACTGCCACTTTATTGGTTCTATTATGGTACTGCCACTTTATTGGTTCTATTATGATACTGCCACTTCATTGGTTCTATTATGGTACTGCCACTTTATTGGTTCTATTATGATACTGCCACTTCATTGGTTCTATTATGGTACTGCCACTTTATTGGTTCTATTATGATACTGCCACTTCATTGGTTCTATTATGGTACTGCCACTTTATTGGTTCTATTATGATACTGCCACTTCATTGGTTCTATTATGGTACTGCCACTTTATTGGTTCTATTATGGTACTGCCACTTTATTGGTTCTATTATGGTACTGCCACTTCATTGGTTCTATTATGATACTGCCACTTTATTGGTTCTATTATGGTACTGCCACTTTATTGGTTCTATTATGATACTGCCACTTTATTGGTCCTATTATGGTACTGCCACTTCATTGGTTCTATTATGATACTGCCACTTTATTGGTCCTATTATGGTACTGCCACTTCATTGGTTCTATTATGATACTGCCACTTTATTGGTCCTATTATGGTACTGCCACTTCATTGGTTCTATTCTGGTACTGCCACTTCATTGGTTCTATTATGGTACTGCCACTTTATTGGTCCTATTATGGTACTGCCACTTCATTGGTTCTATTATGATACTGCCACTTTATTGGTCCTATTATGGTACTGCCACTTTATTGGTTCTATTCTGGTACTGCCACTTCATTGGTTCTATTATGGTACTGCCACTTTATTGGTCCTATTATGGTACTGCCACTTCATTGGTTCTATTATGGTACTGCCACTTTGTTGGTTCTATTATGGTACTGCCACTTTATTGGTTCTATTATGATACTGCCACTTTATTGGTTCTATTATGGTACTGCCACTTCATTGGTTCTATTATGATACTGCCACTTTATTGGTTCTATTATGATACTGCCAATTTATTGGTTCTATTATGGTACTGCCACTTCATTGGTTCTATTATGGTACTGCCACTTTATTGGTTCTATGATGGTACTGCCACTTTATTGGTTCTATTATGATACTGCCACTTCATTGGTTCTATTATGATACTGCCACTTTATTGGTTCTATTATGGTACTGCCACTTTATTGGTTCTATTATGATACTGCCACTTCATTGGTTCTATTATGGTACTGCCACTTTATTGGTTCTATTATGATACTGCCACTTCATTGGTTCTATTATGGTACTGCCACTTTATTGGTTCTATTATGATACTGCCACTTCATTGGTTCTATTATGGTACTGCCACTTTATTGGTTCTATGATGGTACTGCCACTTCATTGGTTCTATTATGATACTGCCACTTTATTGGTCCTATTATGGTACTGCCACTTTATTGGTTCTATTCTGGTACTGCCACTTCATTGGTTCTATTATGATACTGCCACTTTATTGGTTCTATTATGGTACTGCCACTTCATTGGTTCTATTATGGTACTGCCACTTCATTGGTTCTATTATGATACTGCCACTTTATTGGTTCTATTATGGTACTGCCACTTTATTGGTTCTATTATGATACTGCCACTTCATTGGTTCTATTATGGTACTGCCACTTTATTGGTTCTATTATGATACTGCCACTTCATTGGTTCTATTATGGTACTGCCACTTTATTGGTTCTATTATGATACTGCCACTTCATTGGTTCTATTATGGTACTGCCACTTTATTGGTTCTATTATGATACTGCCACTTCATTGGTTCTATTATGGTACTGCCACTTTATTGGTTCTATTATGGTACTGCCACTTTATTGGTTCTATTATGGTACTGCCACTTCATTGGTTCTATTATGATACTGCCACTTTATTGGTTCTATTATGATACTGCCAATTTATTGGTTCTATTATGGTACTGCCACTTCATTGGTTCTATTATGGTACTGCCACTTTATTGGTTCTATGATGGTACTGCCACTTTATTGGTTCTATTATGATACTGCCACTTCATTGGTTCTATTATGATACTGCCACTTTATTGGTTCTATTATGGTACTGCCACTTTATTGGTTCTATTATGATACTGCCACTTCATTGGTTCTATTATGGTACTGCCACTTTATTGGTTCTATTATGATACTGCCACTTCATTGGTTCTATTATGGTACTGCCACTTTATTGGTTCTATTATGGTACTGCCACTTTATTGGTTCTATTATGGTACTGCCACTTCATTGGTTCTATTATGATACTGCCACTTTATTGGTTCTATTCTGGTACTGCCACTTCATTGGTTCTATTATGGTACTGCCACTTCATTGGTTCTATTATGATACTGCCACTTTATTGGTTCTATTATGATACTGCCACTTCATTGGTTCTATTATGGTACTGCCACTTTATTGGTTCTATTATGATACTGCCACTTCATTGGTTCTATTATGGTACTGCCACTTTATTGGTTCTATTATGATACTGCCACTTCATTGGTTCTATTATGGTACTGCCACTTTATTGGTTCTATTATGGTACTGCCACTTTATTGGTTCTATTATGGTACTGCCACTTCATTGGTTCTATTATGATACTGCCACTTTATTGGTTCTATTATGGTACTGCCACTTTATTGGTTCTATTATGATACTGCCACTTTATTGGTCCTATTATGGTACTGCCACTTCATTGGTTCTATTATGATACTGCCACTTTATTGGTTCTATTATGGTACTGCCACTTCATTGGTTCTATTATGATACTGCCACTTTATTGGTCCTATTATGGTACTGCCACTTCATTGGTTCTATTCTGGTACTGCCACTTCATTGGTTCTATTATGGTACTGCCACTTTATTGGTCCTATTATGGTACTGCCACTTCATTGGTTCTATTATGATACTGCCACTTTATTGGTCCTATTATGGTACTGCCACTTTATTGGTTCTATTCTGGTACTGCCACTTCATTGGTTCTATTATGGTACTGCCACTTTATTGGTCCTATTATGGTACTGCCACTTCATTGGTTCTATTATGGTACTGCCACTTTGTTGGTTCTATTATGGTACTGCCACTTTATTGGTTCTATTATGATACTGCCACTTTATTGGTTCTATTATGGTACTGCCACTTCATTGGTTCTATTATGATACTGCCACTTTATTGGTTCTATTATGATACTGCCAATTTATTGGTTCTATTATGGTACTGCCACTTCATTGGTTCTATTATGGTACTGCCACTTTATTGGTTCTATGATGGTACTGCCACTTTATTGGTTCTATTATGATACTGCCACTTCATTGGTTCTATTATGATACTGCCACTTTATTGGTTCTATTATGGTACTGCCACTTTATTGGTTCTATTATGATACTGCCACTTCATTGGTTCTATTATGGTACTGCCACTTTATTGGTTCTATTATGATACTGCCACTTCATTGGTTCTATTATGGTACTGCCACTTTATTGGTTCTATTATGATACTGCCACTTCATTGGTTCTATTATGGTACTGCCACTTTATTGGTTCTATGATGGTACTGCCACTTCATTGGTTCTATTATGATACTGCCACTTTATTGGTCCTATTATGGTACTGCCACTTTATTGGTTCTATTCTGGTACTGCCACTTCATTGGTTCTATTATGGTACTGCCACTTTATTGGTCCTATTATGGTACTGCCACTTCATTGGTTCTATTATGGTACTGCCACTTTGTTGGTTCTATTATGGTACTGCCACTTTATTGGTTCTATTATGATACTGCCACTTTATTGGTCCTATTATGGTACTGCCACTTTATTGGTTCTATTATTGTACTGCCACTTTATTGGTCCTATTATGGTACTGCCACTTTATTGGTCCTATTATGGTACTGCCACTTTATTGGTTCTATTATTGTACTGCCACTTTATTGGTCCTATTATGGTACTGCCACTTTATTGGTCCTATTATGGTACTGCCACTTTATTGGTCCTATTATGGTACTGCCACTTTATTGGTCCTATTATGGTACTGCCACTTCATTGGTTCTATTATGATACTGCCACTTTATTGGTCCTATTATGGTACTGCCACTTTATTGGTTCTATTATGGTACTGCCACTTTATTGGTCCTATTATGGTACTGCCACTTTATTGGTTCTATTATGGTACTGCCACTTTATTGGTCCTATTATGGTACTGCCACTTTATTGGTCCTATTATGGTACTGCCACTTTATTGGTCCTATTATGGTACTGCCACTTCATTGGTTCTATTATGATACTGCCACTTTATTGGTCCTATTATGGTACTGCCACTTCATTGGTTCTATTATGGTACTGCCACTTCATTGGTTCTATTATTGTACTGCCACTTTATTGGTTCTATTATTGTACTGCCACTTTATTGGTTCTATTATTGTACTGCCACTTTATTGGTTCTATTATGGTACTGCCACTTTATTGGTCCTATTATGGTACTGCCACTTCATTGGTTCTATTATGGTACTGCCACTTCATTGGTTCTATTATTGTACTGCCACTTCATTGGTTCTATTATTGTACTGCCACTTCATTGGTTCTATTATTGTACTGCCACTTTATTGGTTCTATTATTGTACTGCCACTTTATTGGTTCTATTATTGTACTGCCACTTTATTGGTTCTATTATTGTACTGCCACTTTATTGGTTCTATTATGGTACTGCCACTTTATTGGTCCTATTATGGTACTGCCACTTCATTGGTTCTATTATTGTACTGCCACTTTATTGGTTCTATTATGGTACTGCCACTTTATTGGTTCTATTATGGTACTGCCACTTCATTGGTTCTATTATGGTACTGCCACTTTATTGGTTCTATTATGGTACTGCCACTTCATTGGTTCTATTATGGTACTGCCACTTTATTGGTTCTATTATTGTACTGCCACTTCATTGGTTCTATTATGGTACTGCCACTTTATTGGTTCTATTATGGTACTGCCACTTCATTGGTTCTATTATGGTACTGCCACTTCATTGGTTCTATTATTGTACTGTCACTTTATTGGTCCTATTATGGTACTGCCACTTTCTTGGTTCTATTATGGTACTGCCACTTCATTGGTTCTATTATTGTACTGCCACTTTATTGGTTCTATTTTGGTACTGCCACTTCATTGGTTCTATTATGATACTGCCACTTTATTGGTCCTATTATGGTACTGCCACTTCATTGGTTCTATTATGGTACTGCCACTTTATTGGTCCTATTATGGTACTGCCACTTTATTGGTTCTATTATTGTACTGCCACTTTATTGGTTCTATTATGGTACTTCCACTTCATTGGTCCTATTATGGTACTGCCACTTTTTTGGTTCTATTATGGTACTGCCACTTTATTGGTTCTATTATGGTACTGCCACTTTATTGGTTCTATTATGGTACTGCCACTTTATTGGTTCTATTATGGTACTGCCACTTTATTGGTTCTATGATGGTACTGCCACTTTATTGGTTCTATTATGGTACTAGCACTTTATTGGTTCTATTATGGTACTGCCACTTTATTGGTTCTATTATGGTACTGCCACTTTATTGGTTATATTATGGTACTGCCACTTTATTGGTCCTATTATGGTACTAGCACTTTATTGGTTCTATTATGGTACTGCCACTTCATTGGTTCTATTATGGTAGTGCCACTTTATTGGTTCTATTATGGTAGTGCTACTTTATTGGTTCTATTATGGTACTGCCACTTTATTGGTCCTATTATGGTACTACCACTTTATTTGTTCTATTATGGTACTGCCACTTCATTGGTTCTATTATGGTACTGCCACTTTATTGGTTCTATTATGGTACTGCCACTTTATTGGTTCTATTATGGTACTGCCACTTTATTGGTTCTATTATGGTACTGCCACTTTATTGGTTCTGTTATGGTACTCCCACTTTATTGGTTCTATTATGGTACTGCCATTTCATTGGTTCTATTATGGTACTGCCACTTTATTGGTTCTATTATGGTACTGCCACTTTATTGGTTCTAATATGGTACTGCCACTTCATTGGTTCTATTATGGTACTGCCACTTTATTGGTTCTATTATGGTACTGCCACTTTATTGGTTCTATGATGGTACTACCCCTTTATTGGTTTTATTATGGTAGTGCCACTTTATTGGTTCTATTATTAGACAAATGGTAAGAGTGCAAACCGACAACAGTACATGAAAACGAAAGTCACAAAATCCAATGAAACATGGATATACAAACGGATAAACATATCAAAAGAGCGGCTGGCATAATAGTTAACAAGAAGAAAAAGCCCTTGCAAATTGCCGATTTTGCAGTTCCAGCATATCGCAGAGTGAAGATCAAGGAGACGGAGTGGCAGAGCAAATACACTGAACTGGAAAGAGTTGAAAGGAATATGGAAGATGAAAAAAGTTAAGATAACACCACTAATAATAGGAGCACTAGGAATAATACCAAAAAACTTCGAAAAAAGAATGCGACAGTTTGGAATCAGAGAGATGACTGAGAAGATAACAATACTGAAAATGTTTTTTTTTTTTTTTTTACATAGGCATCACCACATTATCAAGGCCCGGAGGCCACTCAAGGATAAGGGTTAAAGAGTGTACAGTAGAAATTGGACAATATAGTAATCATTAGTAATGAAAATTTGGTAAATTTGATAACTTATATGGAACAGCTCATCAAGAACTTATTTACTTTAGACTTGAACACAACCATATTGTAGTCAGCTGGAAAGCAGGAAAACGGAAGACAATTTCACAGGCGTGCAGTTCTAAGAAAGAAGCTTTGTTCATGGAATCTACGTTTAGGTTTAGGCACAGATAAAGAGTGGGGGAAATTATTGATAGTGTTTACAGCTAGACGAGTGTTTCTTGTGAAAGTTTGGCGAGGGGGGACCATAGATTGAAGCTCAGTCGAACACTTTCCATGAAAATAACGATACATCAGAGACAAACTCGCAACATCTCTTCTGTGAGATAGAGGTTGCAGCGAAGAGAAAAGGACATCTCCTACGAGGCTACGAAGTCTATTTTGAACTCTATCAAGGCAGGACAAGTCCTTTCTAGCAGCTCCTGCCCAGATGTGGCAACAGTATTCCATCTTTGGACGTACCTGGCTCTTATATAGATAGAGAATAGCATCAGCAGTGAGATATTCACCGGATCGATAGAAAGATCCCACCATTTTTCCAGCGGCCTTGGCAACAGATTTGATGTACGTGTTCCATTTAAGATCAGGAGTAATGGTCAAGCCAAGAAGCTTGTCAAAACTTGAGGCCTCCTGAAGACGAGAGCCATTCATTTCAATTGATGCAAAATGTGGATTAGAATGTTGATGATGTAAAGAGAGAAGCTTGGTTTTAGATGCATTAAAAGTAACCAGCCACTCCTTTCCCCATTGTACTACGTGCTCAAGATCAGAGGAGAGAGAATTGGAGAGAACTTGGTCGTTTACTGTCTTAGATGTGCAACCATAAATGGTAGTGTCGTCAGCATAGATGTCTACAAATGATGTAAGGATGTGATTTGGAAGATCATTAATGTAGATCAGGAAAAGAGTTGGGCCCAGGATGGACCCCTGAGGGACACCGGCATTAATACTGTGAGCTTCTGATTTTTGCCCCTCAACTACTACTCTTATGAACCTATCAGAAAGAAATGATTTAATAATTGAGAAGACATTTCCAGCTATACCATAACTAGCGATCTTATGAAGTAAACCTTTATGCCATACCCTATCAAAGTCTTTAGATATGTCAAGAGCAATTGCCCTAGAAAGATTGCCACCATCGAGAGATTTGCTAATCCTTTGCGATATAACTGTAAGCACATCTGCTGTAGATCTAGCAGAACGGAAACCATATTGAGTGTCACTAAGAAGGTTATTTCTTGTTGGTTGAAATAAGTAGGAAAACCCTTGAATACGGAAACTAATACACATACCAGGCGCAAGTCGGATGTATAGAAACTGCTACGGAGGTAAAACACAAAGCAAAAATTGGAAACTATAATTGTAAGTTACCCCCACACATACACCCAAACAACAACAAAAAAAAGGCACCATACAAGAAAGTTGAAGAGTGTTAAGGAGAATGGAAATATAAAGGAGAAAAAGCACTAGCAAGACCTTCGCTGAATGAGTGCAAAGAGAGTGGTGGGACTTATTGCCACCCAAAATCTAGTGAAGACTAATATTTGCTGCCAACAAGAAACCAATGGTAAACAGCTGTTGCGATAACGCGAATTTATCTGCAAAGGTTATCGAAAAAGGTGAAGAGTATTGGAAATCTGGGAAGACTTGTTGTTATTCAACTCCTGAGAATACCACAGGTTGTTCTCAAAGAGAAATCTTTGATGATGGCCGGTGTGACTCCTAGTGAGTACAGTAATCATAGAATAGAATAATCGAAAAATCAATTCGAGAAATTGGAATCGGGGGGATGGCTGAGAAGATACAACGGATAGCAATACTCAAAATGGCTGAAATATGAACGAAAACCTTCAAGTGCGGAATATAATCCAAATGATCTGTACTCCTATAATCCCTTTTTTGTGTATTGATATTAAAATCCTTTTTTCTATTTATTTCAATAGAAAATACAACTATGTTATATATGGCCCGTGCTATTGCATTCATCTGCAAAAGATGTAGCTAATTTGCATATTCTTTTAAACATTCATTTTAATTAATTCCCTAATAGGTTTTCCAGTTTTCTTATGGCGTGATCATCTTTAGTTAACTATTACGTGTAATTATATTCATGCAGATATTCTATGATTTATACTTGCGTAATATAAACCCCTTTATATATATATATATATATATATATATATATATATATATATATATATATATATATATATATGCATGCGTATATATATTTGTTTAAAACATTTTGCCTACCTCATATCAGTTTTTGGTCTTCAGGCATGAAACTTAATATATAGGGTATCCGAACTCATGCGAAACTTTATACTTGGGTTTTAGTCGGAAAAAAATCGGTGCAAAAGTGTGAAAATATATTAAAACAATTCTTATATATAGGTTGTGGAATTGTATTCACTAGCAAAAGAGCTAGCTAATTTGCATATTCTTTTAAACATTCATTTACATTAATTCCATATTATTTTTTTCGGTTTTCTAATGGGATGATCATCTTTAGTTAACTATTACGTGTAATTATATTCATGCAGATATTATACATACTTTTTCTCATTTCTTTTGAAAAACAGATTTATTACTTAGTGGTAGAACATGCGACAATAAATTGAATGATCCCCCTGTTCAAGCCAGGTGTACCTCAGCATCTAACTTTATTTTTTCTTATTAATAAGCTCAATTTACAATAAAAGAAGATGCACCATTTAAAATCGCCGTAAATCATTTCTTACCTCAGCATCTAACTTTATTTTTTCTTATTAATAAGTTCAATTTACAATAAAAGAAGATGCACCATTTAAAATCGCCGTAAATCATTTTTTACCTCAGCATCAAAATTTATTTTTTCTTATTAATAAGTTCAATTTACAATAAAAGAAGATGCACCATTTAAAATCGCCGTAAATCATTTCTTCGTGGGCCTTAATATGACCTTAAACTATATCTGATGGTGAGGCCTCAGCTTGCAGGCTTTTGGGAGTGTGGAGCCACCCTTTAATTGCCATTGCTCCCAGGTCCACTCTGACCCGAAGTGGTAGTACCTGTTTGGGTCCCAACTATGGGTTAAATAGAAACCGACTTGAAAAAACAAAAAATAAAAACAAATATATTCTATTAAAAAAATTTTTCTTCAAAATCACTGGATTCGGCATTAACTAACCTGAAAAGGGTTGATATGCCGTAAAACAAACAACAACAACAAAAAAAAACCCACCAACCATTTCTTCTTTTGCATATTTTAAAACTAAACATTAATCAGAAGCGACTTTTCCAGGGCATTCATAGTACAAGTCCAAATAGCAGCTGATGTGATATTGTAAACAAACACAGACAGAATTTGATAAACGACATTATCACTATTTTATTTATGTAAATTTTAGTTTTTTGAGAATTAGGTTACCGGGCAAATTATTCCTCGTAATATATAATAATCAATAGAGGATTGATTCTATAATAATTCATACGCAATCTGCATGAATTAGAATATAATGTTTAAGTGTATTGCACGACCGGGCAATGCCGGGCAACGCCGGGCAACGCCGGGCTGCCAGCTAGTAAAATATATATTATTGCGTGCTTCAATTTTAAACGATAAATCTGATTATAGAATATTGCATCTTTTCGACGCCATTTTTTTTTCGACTTCAATTTTGTTCTCGTTTTATTCAGAAAAGAAAAAAAATTTAGCTTTTTTGAATTTCCGTTTTGTCTTTTTTGTTGCTTGTAATTATTTTCAGTTTTTTTAAAAAAATGTTTTAACTTCCTTTTACTCTGACAATTTTGGTCAAAGTGTAGTATCTGTTCTTCAGATGCTGCACTACAATTTCTTGTTTTCTGTCAGTGGAGGAGAAATCCTTCACGACTGAGACAATTTTCTTAATTTTTGTTCATTTATGCACGTTCAAAAACGACCCTGGTGTCGAACTCTGTCTCGTGGGGAGGCAAAGTAAATAGGTACTCTGACATTTTTTTTCCTTTCCGTTTTCATTTTAATCATTCTTCTTCTTCTTCTTCTTTCTACTGGTCTTATCTCTTTCCCCTTCTCCATAAAAAATTCTTCTATTATTTCTTTTCAGTCTTCTACTTTTCTTCTTCTTTTCATTCTTCTATTTCTTTTTCTTCTTCTTTTATTTCTTCTTCTTCTTCTTCTTCTTCTTCTATTTGCTTCTTTATATTCAACTATTTTTTCTTTTTTTTCTATTTCGTTTTCATTCTTTTTCTTCCTATTTATTTCCTTCTATTTTTTATTCTATTTTTTTCTATTTTTCTTCTTCTCCTGTTTGTTGTTGTTGTTGTTGTTGTTGTTCTTCTTCTTCTTCTTCTTCTTCTTCTTCTTCTTCTTCTTCTTCTTCTTCTTCTTCTTCGCTTCAGTATATTTATAATCTTTCCCTTTCTCTCCTTTCTACTGGTCTTATCTCTTTCCCTTTCCCCATAAAAATATTTCGTCCATGTTTTTTCTTTTCACTATTCCTCTTCCCAAATCTCCTCCATGTTAATCCGATGTGTCTCTTATCTGCCTTTCCCTCCCCTCGCCCCCTCTCTCTCTTAATCGTTATATCGTCATCCCTTTTTGTAACTCGACGCTTTTCACGGAACCCCCTAACTACATATATATATATATCTAGATCTATATCTATATATCTATATATATCTATCTATCTATCTATCTAGCTATCTATCTATCTATCTATCTATCTATCTCTCTCTCTCTCTCTCTCTCTCTATATATATATATATATATATATATATATATATATATATATATATCAAAAGTAAGATATAAATATATATGGCGTTTAAGCTACACTGAATATTCCTGAATATTCCGCTTAAGCCTGAAGAATCCTAGAGTGGATGAAACGCCATATATATTTATAACTTATTTATAACATGTGTAGCTTAATTGCCATACATATTTGATAACTTACTACCTAGCTCTACCTACGTATTGAGCACTCTTGAAGTAAATACTTAAAGTTTACGCATAAATTTATACTTTCGTATATTAATTTTATGTGAGTAAATGAAGTAGTTATATATATATATATATATATATATATATATATATATATATATATATATATATTCCCTCCTGCAATTTTTATCCCCCTTCCTCCCACTCTCTATTCCTATATTTGTTTCCTCTTTCTTTTACTCTTTTTCTTTATTTCTTCTATTAATTCTTATTCTCTTCCCCCTCCCATATCTCGCATTCTCTGTATTTGTATTCTTTCACTCCTTCCCTCTTTCCTATCCCCTTGTCACTTCGTCACTGATGGTTGTTTCCTCTTTTTCTTCTCGTCTCTCCTCCCACTCTTTTATCCCCCCCCCTCCCATCTAAATCCCCCAATTGGCACGCAAAAATCTTACAAACAATTGCACATCTGTTTCTGAATGACGAGGAGCGTTGTAAGGGAACCGATGTCGGCCCGGCCGACTGCAGGCTTCAACGCCGAGATACAATTTCACTTCCAGAATCCGTTGGGAATGGTGGAATGGTACGTGGAATGGTACGTTGAAGACGGAAACAGAAGAAGAAGAAGAAGAAGAAGAAGAAGAAGAAGAAGAAGAAGAAGAAGAAGAAGAAGAAGAAAAGACAAAAAGAAAAGAGTGACTGGGTTAAGCGAGCGAAAGTTAAAATGGCACTGTGAGAATAGGAACCTACTAAAAATTTAGTGTAACGCGCAGACAGAGGGAGGGAGGGGGAAGGGAGCGGGAGAGAGAGAGAGAGAGAGAGAGAGAGAGAGAGAGAGAGAGAGAGAGAGAGAGAGAGAAATGAGGACTGCTTTGAGTAAGGACGTTGAAAAAAAGAAAAAGGGAAGAGGATGAAGATGAAGAAGAAGAAGAAGAAGATGGCGAATGTGTCGGAAGGAAGAAATAAATAAAATAAAGCAATTGAAGAAAAATAATGAAGTTGAGCAGAAAACAGAGGATAAACAGTGAAAAATGTCGTTAAAAATCTTGGTATGCGAAAAGAAACTATAAAATAGTCATATGAGTTTCAGCTTAAAAAAAAAATAAAAGAACAAAAATATTTAAATAAGTACTAGACGTACCCGTCACCCGTTGGATCTTAACCACCATTTATTCTACTGTTAATCGTTCGAAAATTCACAAACTTTTTTCTTTACTACGGAGTCACCACTTAACCAAGATACAAAAGCTATCCGGGGATATGGGTTAACCGAGTGCCAGATAAACTGTGAGACTACACCGTGATGATTTGTAATGATGCTGGTGATTGAGCAACATTTAATTATTTAAGAGGGCAATTCTAAAAGAATTTGTTTATATTTGACTTGAAAGCGACTATTTTTTAGTCAGATTGGAATGAACCCAGCGAGATCGTGTTCTACAGAAAAGGGGCAGTTCTATGAAAAAATATTTGCCGGTGGAAGTTTTTATGACATATTTTTTATTTATTTATTTATTTATTTTTTTTACATTTTCACCCCAAACAAGGCAAATTGCCACTTTGGTGAAGGAGGCTACTATCAGGAGCAACAACTACTGGGGTACTATGTAGGGATTTGGGCAGCAAGATGTCGTTTCACGTTACACTTGAACTTCTGCACGTCAGTACTGTTGGGGAAGCAGGGACCTGGAATGGAATTCCAGAGTCTAGCGGTTCTGGGGAAGAAACTATTGGAGTTGAAAGATCTTTTACATCTAGGGATCTCTACAGTGTGGGGGTGGGATTTAGCAGCCTGTCGGGTTTGTCGAGGGTGCTCACGTCGTGGGGGCACAAGTGATTGCAGTTCGTCAGAGCATTCACCACTAAAATACTTGTAGAACAGGCAGAGGGATGAAACATTTCGTCATTTTGATGCGTTCTTCTTGTATAATATTTTTTAATAACTTGGAAAACTATATATCAAGGCTAAGAGACACTCGAGTATAAGAGGGAAATAATTACCAGCCGAAAGATGAGAATCACTATAGGAATAATAACATTGCATTTGATTTCTTATGAGAACTGCCCATGACAAGAATTTGTTGGTATTTAGAAAAGTACATTTATCAACCTACTCGAGCAATTGCTTGTTGTCTATGTCATGAAAATAGTCGGTGCAAGGCAATTTGGGTAACAAACGTTAAAATACTGTGGCTGTAAATAAAATATAATTAAAAACATATAAATAAATATTTAAAAAACATCTAAATAAACATAATTAAAAGAACATCTAAATAAATATTTAAAAAAACCTCTAAATAAATATTTAAAAAAACATCTAAATAAACATAATTAAAAGAACATCTAAATAAATATTAAAAAAACCTCTAAATAAATATTTAAAAAAAACATCTAAATAAACATAATTAAAAGAACATCTAAATAAAAATAAACAAACATTAAAATAAATGTTAAAAAACATATAAATAAATATTAAAAAAACCTCTAAATAAATATTAAAAAAACCTCTAAATGAACATATTTAAAAGAAGATAAAAAACATTTAAATAAATATCTCATGTTAAAAAATGTAAATAATCATATGTGAAAGAACATGTTAATAAACATGTTGAAAAACATCTAAAAAAATCTATTAAATAAATAAAAAACATATTTAAAAGAAGATCTCAATAAACTTAAGAATATCTAAATAAGCACACTTAAAAGAAATTCTAAATAAACATTAAAAACATCTCAACTTATTTAAAAGATCATCTTAATAAACATCTTAATAAACACATTTAAAAAACGTATAAATAAACATATTTGAAATAACATCTAAATAAACATATTGAAAAGAACATCTTAATTGTAAATAAACATTAAAAACATCTCAACATATTTAAAAGAACATCTAAATAAACATATTTAAAAAATTCAAAATAAACATATTAAAAAAACGTGTAAATAAACATATTCGAAATAACATCTAAATAAACATAAAAACATCTAAAGAAAGATATTTAGAAAGCATTTAAATAAAATCAGAAAAAAATTAAATAAACATATTTAACAGATCATGTAAATAAAAATATTAAGAAAATACCTAAATAAAGATATTACAAAACACCCGAATAAAAGTATTTAAAATCTTCTGAATAAATATATTTCAAATGAAATGAACATACATATAGTAAAAACATTTAAATTAGCACATTAAAAAACATTGAAATAAATATATTTAAAATGACATGAAAATAAATATACTAAAAACATTTAAATTAGCACATTAAAAACATTGAAATAAATATATTTAAAATGACATGAAGATAAATATACTAAAACATTTAAATTAGCACATTAAATCTATTGAAATAAATATATTTAAAATGAGGTAAAAATAAATATACTAAAAACATTTAAATTAGCACATTAAAAACATTGAAATAAATTTATTTAAAATGACATGAAAATAAATATACTAAATACATTTAAATCAGCACATTAAAAACCATTTGAAATAAATATATTTAAAATGACATGAAAATAAATATACTAAAAACATTTAAATAAGCACATTAAAAACCATTGAAATAAATATATTTAAAATGACATGAAAATAAATATACTAAAACATTTAAATTAGCACATTAAAAAACATTGAAATAAATATATTTAAAATAACATGAAGATAAATATACTAAAACATTTAAATTAGCACATTAAATCTATTGAAATAAATATATTTAAAATGACATGAAAAAAATATACTAAAAACATTTAAATTAGCACATTAAAAACCATTGAAATAAATATATTTAAAATGACATGAAAATAATATAGTAAAATATTTAAATTAGCACATTAAAAACCATTGAAATAAATATATTTAAAATGACATGAAGATAAATATACTAAAAACATTTAAATTAGCACATTAAAAACCATTGAAATAAATATATTCAAAATGACATGAAAATACATATAGTAAAAACATTTAAATTAGCACATTAAAAACCATTGAAATAACTATATTCAAAATGACATGAAACAAATATAGTAAAAACATTTAAATTAACACATTAAAAAACATTGAAATAAATATATTTAAATATACATGAAAATAAATATACTAAAAACATTTAAATTAGCACATTAAAAACCATTGAAATAAATATATTTAAATATACATGAAAATAAATATACTAAAAACATTTAAATTAGCACATTAAAAACCATTTGAAATAAATATATTTAAAATGACATGAAAATTAATATAGTAAAAACATTTAAATTAGCACATTAAAAACCATTGAAATAAATACATTTAAAATGACATGAAAATTAATATAGTAAAAACATTTAAATTAGCACATTAAAAACCATTGAAATAAATTAATATAGTAAAAACACTTAAATTAGCACATTAAAAACCATTGAAATAAATATATTTAAAATGACATGAAAATAAATATACTAAAAACATTTAAATTAGCTCATTAAAAACAATTGAAATAAATATATTTAAAACGATACGAAAATACATATAGTAAAAACATTTAAATTAGCACATTAAAAACTATTGAAATAAATATATTTAAAAGTATATTTAAGTAAACATATTGAGAAAAACATCTAAATAAACATATCTAAAAACATCGACTTATACAAATTTAAAATAACATATAAACATATTAAAAAGAAAATCTAAATAAACACATTTAAAAACATCTGAATAACGTATTTAAAATAAAAATATCTAAAAATATTTGAATAACCACGTTTAAAAGAACATGTAAATAAGCATATCCCAAAAACATCTAAATTAAAATATTAAAAAAAATCTAAATAAACATATTAAAAAAGAACATCTACATTAACACATTTAAAATAAACTCTTGAAAATACATATGTAAAAAAATCTTAATAAACATATTACAATCGACATCTAAATAAACATATTTTAATAGTACATCTAAATATACATATTTTAAAAAAAATTACATAAACATTTAAAATAAACTTCTAAATAAACATATTTAAAAAACGTCTAAACAAGAATATTTGAAAAACATCTAAATAAACGTATCTAAAAGCACATCCATATAAACATATTAAAAAAACATTCTGTATAAAGATATTTAAAAACATCTAAATAACATATTTTAAAGAACGTGTAAATAAGCATATTAAAACGGCTAAATAAGAATATTTAAAAATCATAGAAATAAAGGTAATAAAAACAGATTTAAATAAAAAATGTTTAAAAAGCATCTAAATAAAATATTTAAAAGAATATCTAAATAAAATATAAAAAACATTTAAATAAACATATTCAAAAAACATTTAAATAAACATTCAAAAAACATTTAAATAAACATATTCAAAAAACATTTAAATAAACATATTCAAAAAACATTTAAATAAACATATTAAAAAACATTTAAATAAACATATTCAAAAAACATTTAAATAAACATATTCAAAAAACATTTAAATAAACATATTCAAAAACATCTAAATAAACATATTCAAAAAACATTTTAAAAAATATATTCAAAAACACCAACATAAGCATATTTAAAAACATTTAAATAAACATCTTAAAAACATCTAAATATATATTTAAAAACATGTAAATAAATATATTTAAAAAATCTAAACAAACGTATTTGTAAAGAAAATCTAAATAAAATATTTAAAAGAACATGCAAATAAAATATATATTTTTTAAAGAACATCTACATAATTGTATTTAAAAGATTTAAATAAACATCTTTAAAAACATCTAAAAATATATTTAAAAAACATGTAAATAAATATATTTAAAAAATATAAACAAACATATTTGTAAAAAAAATCTAAATAAAATATTTAAAAGAACATGTAAATAAAATATATATTTTTTAAAGAACATCTACATAATTGTATTCAAAACATTATGTAAAAAATATTAAAAACATTTAAAAATCATATAAAACATATAAATTAACATATTTTAAAAATAGAACAAAGCTTCTTTCTTAGAACTGCACGCCTGTGGAACTCTGTTCCGTCTGCCTGCTTCCCTCCGGACTACAACTTGGATGTCTTCAAGTCCAATGTTAACAAATTCCTAATGAACCGCCCCCTTAAGTAAACACTTCAGCAAATCTCCTCACTAACTTAATGTACTTGCAATAACCCTTATCCCTGAGTGGCTTCCGGGCCTTGATAAGTGGTGATCACTGTGTAAAAAAAAATATCGAAATATACATTTTTAAAAGAAACATCTAAATAAACGAATTCAAAAATCCACCCAAACAAAACAATTAAAAACATATTTAAAAAAACATCTAAATAAACATATTTCAAAAAACATATAAATAAATATATTATAAAAATCTTAGTAAACCTGTTTATAAAAAAGATTTACATAAACATATCCAAGAACATCTAAATAAACAATTTTTAAAGAGTATCTACATAAACATATTTAAAAAATTTAAATAAACACATTAAAAAACATATAAATAAACTAATTTCAAAGAACATATATAAAACACATCCAAATACATGTATACATATATAAAAACATCGAAATACATGTATACATATATAAAAAACATCCAAATACATGTATACATATATAAAAACATCCAAATACATGTATACATATATAAAAAAACATCCAAATACATGTATACATATATAAAAAACATCCAAATACATGTATACATATATAAAAAACATCCAAATACATGTATACATATATAAAAAAACATCCAAATACATGTATACATATATAAAAAACATCCAAATACATGTATACATATATAAAAAACATCCAAATACATGTATACATATATAAAAAAACATCGAAATAAACATGTCATAAATTACATCTAAACATTAAAAACACATTTAAATAAACATATGTAAAGACATTTAAACTAATTAAAAAGAACTTCTGAGCATATTAAAAAAGAAAGACCATCTAAATAAACATATTTAAAAGAATCTCTGGGTAAACATAGTTAAAAATACATCTTAAAATTATTTATAAAACATCTAAATAAACATATTTAAAAGAACATGAAAACAGACCTATTTAAAAATTACATCTAAATAAACGTATTAAAAAAAGATTTAAATAAACGTATATAAAAGAACATCTAAACAACATATTTAAGAAGCCATCTATATAAAAATATTAAAAGAACATTTAAATAAACATAAAATACATCTAAATAAACAAATTTTAAAATTACATCTAAGTAAACTTTTAAAAGGACACTTAAATAAACATATTAAAAAGAACAACTAAACAAACATTTATTTAAAAAATACTTGTGTTTTGAATGTTTTTAAAAATTATTGTTGTGAAATTTTCACACACACACACACACACACATATATATATATATATATACACATATATATGAGCAAATAGTTAATAAAATATGTTAAAAACACTTTGAAATGAGTTAAAAACATATTAAATCTGAAAAGGAAACACTAGATAAATGGATAGTCCTTAATCCGCGGAGTTTCGAAGAAATACTTTCCTTCTCATCAGAGGGTAGGAATTAGCAAAATGCGGGATTGGATTTTGCATGCAGAAGTATTTGATGAAGCAATAAGTAAGTCAAAGATCTTACTTGATAACAAAAAAAGTGAAATATATATATATATATATATATATATATATATATATATATATATATATATATATATTTATCTATATATATACACACACAATTACTTTTTACTATAATAATTAAATGCCTACAGACACTAGTGTTTCATCCTTCAGTGCAGGGTGTCACGATTAACATCACTCGACAGATTCGACCCGGCAACACGAGTCATCTCTGGCTCTATTAGCAAAGACCGTATCCAATCGGCTACCTTTTACCGCGAAAAATCACGTTGAATGCAAACATTTTATTTTCAAATCTTCTTTACGTCAGTCAGACAGTGATCTAATCGTTATACGATGATCTATGCTTAAGAGCTAAATTGACCGACTTTAATTAAACTGAAAGTGCTCAACGATAAGAAACGAATTTCTTAAAGGGGCTGGCATAATTATTTTTTTACTATAATAATTAAATACCTACAGACACTTCGGGAATCTTCCGTGCAGGGTGTCACGATTTACACCAGTCGAACGATTCGAACTCGACAACACGAGACATCTCTGGCTTGATTAGCAAAGACCGTATTCATTCGGCTACCATTAACCGCGTAAAATAACGTTGAATTTAAACATTTTAATTTTAAATGTTCTTTACGTCAGTCAGACAGTGATCTAATCGTTATACGATGATCTGTGCATAAGAGCTAAATTGACCAACTTTAATTCAACTGAAAGTGCTCAATGAGACGATTGCATTACCCGATCGTACAAAGTACTTAAACCTGATATTTTAATTTATGTAGACTGCGTATATATTGTTATAAAATCTATTTTCGATATTTATCGGATGAATTTCTGTACAAAAGATATCTAAGAAAACTGCCAGAAATATAAATTACCGTTGATAGATAAGCCGTTTCGGAATCTATGAGGAATGAACTAACACACAAAGTAACTTTTATGTAATATATATATCTATATAAGTGAAAATGCCTGTGTGTGTGTCTGTGTGTGTCCCTATCAAATAACTCTGTCAATTTTCGGCCAACAGACTCAAAATTTGACATAAGGGGTATTGAGATTTGGGAACATCTTTTTGTTCGGTTTTCGGCCTTTGAGAACTCTACCAAACTCCTCCACCACGTTTGGGTCTAAACACTTGAAATTTTAGATATATGTTCTTTGGACATGGATCAAACTTTATAATAACTGCGATCGCTATCAAATTACTCAGGAAATTTTTGGTCTAAACATTTGAAATTTTACATAAAGTGTATTCAGACAAAGGGCAAGCTTTTTAATCGGTTTTTGGCCGAAAATTTGGCTTTCAAGTAGACAAAGTTCAAAAGATTTTACCTTTGCGGTCTCTAGCAAACTATTCAGCCAATTTTGGGTCTAAACATTTGAAATTTTACATAAAGAGTATTCAAACATGCAGCAAGCTTTTTAATCAGTTTTTGGGCAAGTGTTTTGCTGCTCAGAGGTCAAGGTTAAAAGAGTTGACCTTTGCAAATTCTACCAAACTCCTCCGCCAATTATGGGTCTAAACACTTGAAATTTTAGATGTAGGTTACTTAGACATTGGTCAAACATTTTTACTTGATTTGAGCCCAGAACAATAAATGCTAAGGAATCAAAATTAGGGTCAAAGTTAAAAAATATGATTTCTGCGGTCCTTACCAACTTTTCTCTATGGTAGTTTAGGAAGCCTATTATATAGAAAGGCATTAGCGCACATATGCACACTTTTTATATATACATATGCACATAAAGTTATGAACATTACATAGGGCCCGATCAAAGCCGTGCTGAACTGCTAATAATAATAATAATAATAATAATAATAATATATATATATATATATATATATATATGGTGCAAAATTTTGTTGAAAATTCAAAGACTCACGTTTTATTTTTTATAACCTTCGCTTATTTCCTGGATTTTTTCCATTACAGCTGTTTCGTTAGTGGGAAGGCAATTTTATGATTTATGTGTCCATAAAAATATCCTGTCCCCACCAACTTCTTCATATATATATATATATGTTTATTTATAGGCGTAGTAATTGAACGGGGTGACCAATTTGGCTGGCACGGTTCGTTTCCTACCACATACCACGACGTCGGCACCAACCAATGGCTCGAGTAGGTAAATATGCGTGATCGCTTATATTTGATAGAGAAGATCAAATTATAATCAGCAGGGAAGCAGTCACGTGGTAATGTATTCCACAGGATGAAAGACGCTATGTTTTCGGAATTTCGTGGAAAGTTTCTCATATCAAGAATAGTATTTGCGAAAAAAAAAATGGAAGAAAATAGCTTAATTCTTGATATGTTTTTTTACATAGGCGTCACCACTTATCAAGGCCGAGAGGCCACTCAAAGATAAGGGTTAAAGAGTAAACAGTAGTCAAAAGGACAATATAGTAATCGATAGTAATGGAAGTTTGGTAAATTTGTTAACTAAAGTGGAACGGCCATCAGAAACTTGTTTACGTTGGACTTGAAGACAACCATATTATAGACAGCTGGAAAGCAGTAAAACGGAAGACAATTCTACAGGCGTGCAGTTCTAAGAAAGAAGCTTTGATTATGGAATCTACGTTTAGTGGGGGGAATTATTAATAGTGTTTTCAGTTAGACGAATGTTTCTTGTGAAAGTTTTGCGAGGGGGTACCATAGATTGAAACTCAGTCGAACACTTTCCATGAAAATAACGATAAAGCAGAGACAAACTCGCAACATCTCTTCTGTGAGATAGAGGTTCCAGCGAAGAGAAAAGGACATCTCTCATATTTTATATATATATATATATATATATATATATATATATATATATATATATATATATATATATATATATATATATATATATATATATACATATATATATATATATATATATGTAGAATTAAGTCTCATATGCACTCATTTTATATGCGATAAATAGATTTCCTGAAGGTTAATCCAAATACTCTCTGTGGTTGTTTCTTCACACTTTCGTTGACCATTCTGTTTTTCTGCATTGCTATCAGCCTTACTAAATATTCATGTTTTGTTTACCATCAATTATATTTCTCTGCGCGTTTTTCATAAATATTTGCTAATTCTAAAATGGGTTAATATTTAAAAAAAAATTGCAAAAATGTTTTTATATCTTTATAAATATTGTAAAATTCCGAACTATTTTCATAAATATTTAGAAATTCCAAAATGTGTTCAGAATTCATAAATATTTTCATAAATATTTAGAAATTCCAAAATGTGTTCAGAATTCATAAATATTTTCATAAATATTTAGAAATTCCAAAATGTGTTCAGAATTCATAAATATTTTCATAAATATTTGGAAATGCATAAAAGTTTGGTACTCATGCAGAGAGTGATCCGTGCTGAAATAATAACGTTATTATTTAAAAAGCCATTCTTAACATGGTGAGGGGAGGGTTTTTTGTACCTATTCTGTACTTTAACCTTACAACTGAATAAAAAAACATATAATAAAACTTTAATTAAACGTGGAAATACGATTTAAAAAATAGCGCGGATCACTCTCTGCATTAGCACCAAAAGTTTTAATAAATATTCAATAATATTAATAAGATATAGTTTGCTTGAAGCATTGTGTGCGATATGTATTTGGGAAAATATTAGACTATCACAAAAATAAAATAATTAACTTATCAATATCAATTTTTTGACCATAACTAAGAATATGAGCTATATTTTAATTTAGTTTAAAAAAAAATAGGGCAAGAAGACGAAGGGAACCTTTGTGAAAAATTAGAGTTTTGTGAAATTTTAACAATAGCTATTTGACAATAAATATTTTTCGAAATTTCAGTTCTTTAGGCGTTTTTGAAAGGATTTTCTGGGTTATCCCATTTGAAAATTCAAATATTTAAAATTTTTGTCGAAACTGATCCAGAGTCATTAAAATCAAATTAAGCAAGACGCCCTGAATTTCAATTAACTCTGTAGACTCCTAAAACTTAAGCCTTAAATTTTAGCTATTTTCGAAAATCAAAATAATGGATTTAACCAGAACTGGAATTCTAGACCTAAGGTTCATTATTGGAATCATCTGAGATGAGTAATTTGTACATTTATGCAGTCTGTTTATCCCATCTTTAGGCGTTGAATCTCTACGATTCCAGGTAAGCATTTTCTGATGATAGCGGTTTTAAAGTTGGCCAAAATCGTGGTTAGACGACAACCATGGAAGGCAGTAATTATAGAGGATACAGTTAAGAGACTGGGCATTTCTATCGTGTTGCGGTTAACCACCTGACGAAGGCCAGAGGAATAGTTGGCTGAAAGATCATGAAACAACAACTATGAAGATGGGGATAACAGTTTGCAAATAAATAAATAATAATAATAATAATAATAATAATAATAATTATTATTATTATTATTATTATTATTATTATAATTATTATTCATTTTAATCTTTGTAAGTCGGCATTAGTTTTGTTTTATGGCATATCGACTCTTTTCGGGCGATTTAATGTTGAATTCAGTAATTTTGGAAAAAAAAGTTATATGCTTCAAGGTTTTTATATTTGCAAATAAATAAATAAATATTATTATTATAATTATTATTCATTTTAATCTTTGTAAGTCGGCATTTGTTTTGTTTTACGACATATCGACTCTTTTCGGGCGATTTAATGCTGAATTCAGTTATATGCTTCAAGATTTTTATATCTTCAAAATTTATTCATCGTGTTTGGTTTGGTTGTTTTTTTTTCGACCCTTTTCGGGTTATTTAATGAAGAAATCGGTAGTTTTGTAAAAAGTGTTTTATACTTCAGGCTCTTTATACGTTCAAACATTTATTCATGGAATTTGGTTGTTTGGTTTTACGGCATATCAAACCTTTTCAAGTTCAATTGTTTTGGTAAAAGCTTTATACCTTCAAATATTTATTCATGGCGTTTGGTTTGGTTTGGTTGTATTATAAGAAAAATATTGCTTTTGTTTTTAGCTTTGCAGAACATGATTGAGTTTATCAAAGGGACAGAAAAAAAAATCGATGTTTGGTGCATTTAATTCGGGAAGCCGATATCTTCAGACAGCCTAGTCTGTTAGCACCAACCGTAAGGTGGACATAATTTGGCGCAAAATTTTCTGTGCGGAAATTAAATTACTCGTTTCGAATTAATTTCCTATTAAAAATCTTGTTCCTCATAAAAATCGAGTTCGTTTTTATAAACGTACTGGCTGGCAGCCCGGCATTATCCGGTCGGACAATACACTTAAGAATGATATTTTTTTATTTATGAAGATTGCGTACGTATTATTATAGAATCAATTCTCTGTTCAAATATTATATATCACGATGAATAATAAGCCCGGTGACTAATTCTCCAAAAAATTAAAAAATAATAATGACAATGTTGTTCATCAAATTCTGTCCGTGTTTGTTTACAATATGACGTCAGCGGATATTTAGACTCGACGATGAATTCCCTGGAAAATCACTTCTAATTAATGTTTAGTTTTTAAATACGCAAACGAAGAAATGATTTGCAGCGATTTTAAACGGAAATTCTTAAATCGTAAACTGAATTCATTATTAAGAAAAAAAAAAAAAATTAAAATAAAACAGTGAAGTACACCAGGCTTGAACCGAGGCTCATTGGATCAGTAGTCGATGCCCTACCATTAAGCTATATCTCCAGATTATAATAAATTTATTTTTTAAAGAAGAAATAATTTGCTGAAATGTTATTATCTCCCTTGTCGGTGTAAGGTAAAATATGCTCTATGAAAATTATTCTTTTTTTTTTATAAAAGAGAAAAGTTATTTTTAAGATCGTTTTTTTCTCTTTCAGATTTTCGATACTTAACTGATGAATTTCTGTACAAAACATATGTAAGAACACTGCCAGACATATAAATAAAGTTTGTGTGAGTTTTGCAAAAGATAGTTCCAGCCGTTTCGGAATCTATAAGGAAAGCACTCACACACACACACACAAAGTGATATGTTTTTGATGTATTAGCATATTTTCACACATTTATTTCGGTTCGTCAAACAATAACGAAAAGCGGAATTTGGCATGAAAATGAGCGAAAGAATTTTCTTTGAAATCAAAGTAGCCATTCATGAAATAAAAGTAATTAATTAGTGAATATGTACCGGAAGTTGCACTGAAATTGGATAGTTCCATAAGTTTTGGTGATTTAAAAGGAAGGTTTACTTCATCAATTACAAGACGAAGTAACCTATCTACATAGGGTCAACTCAAAAGGAGAAATATGTTTACTTACACATACACACACACACACACACTATATATATAAATATATATATATATATATATATATATATATATATATATACATACACACACACACTATATATATATATATATATATATATATATATATATATATATATACACACACACACTATATATATATATATATATATATATATATATATATACACACACACACTATCTATATATATATATATACACACACACACTATATATATATATATATATATATATATATATATATATATATATATATATATATATATAACTACTTCATTTACTCACATAAAATTAATGTACGAAAGTATAGATTTACGCGTAAACTTTAAGTATTTACTTCAAAAGTGCTCAATACGTAGGTAGAGCTAGTTAGTAAGTTAAAAAATGTATATGGTGATTAAGCTACACTGAATATTCCGCGTTTCATCCACTTTAGGACTAGGGGGCATAAGCCTGAAGAGTCCTAGAATGGATGAAACGCGGAATATTCAGTGTAGCTTAATCGCCATGTACATCTTTTTAACTTACTATATATATATATATATATATATATATATATATATATATATATATATATATATATATATATATATATATGTTAATGGCCTGAAGGGCAACAGAAACATCAAAAGTAAAGTTAACTTGCTAGGATACTATATATACAAACGTAGGCAAATTTGGACGTATTATATAGGTGTGAAAATATAGGTATTTTTTTACAAATTGTCATAAATTTTAAGCATAGAATAGTATTATAATCTAAAAGCTTGCAAATTTTCATGTAGTTTCGCCGCATATAACCAAAGATATGAGCATTGCAATATTCAATTTGGCAACAAGTATAGATATATCCATATATAGATACACCACGTTTTGGGGCAATTTTATAAGTTCGAGATCTCGGCAACTACTGATCAGAATTTAACAAATGAAGCCTCGTTGGAAAGCTAATGACCTGAATTGTGTACTGAGATATGTGACATTTGCCCTTATAGTCACACATTACTGTTTTAAGAAGTGGGGGATCACTTTTGTATATTAATTTTATAAAAAATGACCCCCACTTTATGGCCACCTTGACTATAAAGTAGATGTCTATTTCAAATTTTAAATTATTATATAAAATGTTTTCCCCTTTATAATTTCTACATATCTTGGAAGTTACTTATTTTCTGGGATTTTTAACCATTATTTTCGTTTTTAGCACCCTCGAAAACCTATAATAGTGGTGATTTTAAAGGATTTTTTATTGGGTGCAAAAATACTACACCATTGACCAATACTTCAATCATAGTCATTTGTTTTCCTAGTTTTGCACATGAATTACAAAATACCTGATATTTCCACAAAAGCTCTGGTCTTGATGGAGGGGGAGACTAAAACTTGCAGCAACGGTTTCAAATAATCTGAAATAACAACAAGGGAAGACTTGATTTTAAATATTTCTCATATGTTATATCTTCCCATCTTTGGTTTTTTATACATAAAGTAAATTTCACAGCGTATAAGGATAATCTGATACTGGAGAAATTCATAATCGTAGCTTATTTCAAAAAGAGGGAAGATATTACATATGAGAAATATTTGGAATCAAGTCTACCCTTGCTCTTATTTCAGATCATTTGAAACCATAGTAGCAAGTTTTATTATTGAGCACTTTCTTCAGTTTTTATTAATTAATTAAATACTATATATATATATATACATATGTGTGTGTATAATGTTGTATAAAATGGCGTCGAACACGCCTACTGAAATTAAAAAGACCGCTCGGCAAATAGAAAAGATATCTAGAAAATGCAGAAAAAGAATAACTTTGTCATGTTCAATTAGACATGCTGGAATAATGATGCCATATATATATAAAAAACAAATAATAATTATATAAGCTATATATATAAAACAAATAATAATTATATAAGCTATATATAATAAAACAATAATAATTATATAACCAATATATAATAAAACAATAATAATTATATAACCAATATATAATAAAACAATAATAATTATATAAGCTATATATATATATATATAAAACTAATAATAATTATATAAGCTATATATAATAAAACCATAATAATTATATAACCAATATATAATAAAACAATAATAATTATATAAGCTATATATATATATATATAAAACAAATAATAATTATATAAGCTATATATAATAAAACAATAATAATTATATAACCAATATATAATAAAACAATAATAATTATATAACCAATATATAATAAAACAATAATAATTATATAAGCTATATATATATATAAAACTAATAATAATTATATAAGCTATATATAATAAAACCATAATAATTATATAAGCTATATATAATAAAACAATAATAATTATATAAGCAATATATAATAAAACATATGATAATTATATAAGCTATATATAATAAAACAAATAATAATTATATAAGCTATATATAATAAAACAAATAATAATTATATAAGCTATATATAATGAAACAAATAATAATTATATAAGCTATATATAATGAAAAAAATAATAATTATATAAGCAATATATAATAAAACAAATAATAATTATATAAGCAATATATAATAAAACAAATAATAATTATATAAGCAATATATAATAAAACAAATAATAATTATATAAGCAATATATAATAAAACAAATAATCATTATATAAGCAATATATAATAAAACAATAATAATTATATGAGCTGTATATAATAAAACAATAATAATTATATAAGCAATATATAATAAAAAATAATAATTATATAAGCTATATATAATAAAACAATAATAATTATATAAGCTATATATAATAAAACAATAATAATTATATAAGCAATATATAATAAAAAATAATAATTTTATAAGCAATATATAATAAAACAATAATAATTTTATAAGCAATATATAATAAAAAATAATAATTATATAACCAATATACAATAAAACAATAATAATTTTATAAGCAATATATAATAAAAAATAATAATTGTATAAGCTATATATAATAAAACAATATTAATTATATGAGCAATATATAATAAAACAAATAATAATTATATAAGCAATATATAATAAAAAATAATAATTATACAAGCTATATATAATAAAAAATAATAATTATATAAGCAATATATAATAAAAAATAATAATTATATAAGCAATATATAATAAAAAATAATAATTATATAGGCAATATATAATAAAACGAAAATAATTATATAAGCAATATATAATAAAACAATAATAATTATATAAGCAATATATAATAAAAAAAATAATAATTATATAAGCTATATATAATAAAACAAATCATAATTATACAAGCTATATATAATAAAAAATAATAATTATATAAGCAATATATAATAAAACAAATAATAATTATATAAGCAATATATAATAAAACAAATAATAATTATAAAAGCAATATATAATAAAACAATAATAATTATATAAGCAATATATAATAAAACAATAATAATTATATAAACTATATATAATGAAACAATAAAAATTATATAAGCTATATATAATAAAAAAATAATTATATAAGCTATATATAATAAAACAATAATAATTATATAAGCAATATATAATAAAAAATAATAATTATATCAGCTATATATAATAAAACAATAAAAATTATATAAGCTATATATAATAAAACAAATAAAAATTATATAAGCTATATATAATAAAACAAATAAAAATTATACAAGCTATATATAATAAAACAAATAAAAATTATATAAGCAATATATAATAAAACAATAATAATTATATAAGCTATCTATAATAAAACAATGAAAATTATATAAGCTATATATAATAAAACAATAATAATTATATGAGCTATATATAATAAAACAATAATAATTATATAAGCTATCTATAATAAAACAATGAAAATTATATAAGCTATATATCATAAAACAATAATAATTATATAAGCAATATATAATAAAACAATAATAATTATATGAGCTATATATAATAAAACAATAAAAATTATATAAGCTATATATAATAAAACAATAATAATTATATAAGCTATATATAATAAAACAATAATAATTATATAAGCAATATATAATAAAACAATAATAATTATATGAGCTATATATAATGAAACAATAAACATTATATAAGCTATATATAATAAAACAATAATAATTATATAAGCTATATTAAATAAAACAATGAAAATTATATAAGCAATATATAATAAAACAATAATAATTATATTAGCTATATATAATAAAACAATAAAAATTATATAAGCTATATATAATAAAACAATAATACTTATATATGCTATATATAATAAAACTATAATACCTGTACAAACAATATAATTAAAACAAATAATAACTTCATAATCAATTTATAATGTAAAAAAATAATAATTGCAAAAACAATATAAAAAAGCATAATTCTATTCGCTATAGTTCATTAGCAATACACATTATAAAGCAAATAATAATTGTGTAAACAATATATAATGTGAAACAAACACTAATTTTATAAGAAATATATAATGTAAAACAAGAAATAATTTTATAAGCAATATATAATATAGAACAAATAATAAGTTTATAAACAATATATAATGTAAAACAAGAAATAATTTCATTAGCAATATATAATGTAAAACAAGAAATAATTTCATAAGCAATATATAATGTAAAACAAAAATTAATTTCATAAGCAATATATAATGTAAAACAAGAAATAATTTTATAAGCAATATATAATATAGAACAAATAATAAGTTTATAAACAATATATAATGTAAAACAAGAATTAATTTCATAAGCAATATATAATGTAAAACAAGAAATAATTTTATAAGCAATATATAATATAGAACAAATAATAAGTTTATAAACAATATATAATGTAAAACAAGAAATAATTTCATAAGCAATATATAATGTAAAACAAGAAATAATTTTATAAGCAATATATAATATAGAACAAATAATAAGTTTATAAACAATATATAATGTAAAACAAGAAATAATTTCATAAGCAATATATAATGTAAAACAAATAATAATTTTATAAGCAATATATAATGTAAAACAAGAAATAATTTTATAAGCAATATATAATGTAAAACAAGAAATAATTTTATAAGCAATATATAATGTAAAACAAGAAATAATTTCATAAGCAATATATAATGTAAAACAAATAATAATTTTATAAGCAATATATAATGTAAAACAAATAATAATTTTATAAGCAATATATAATGTAAAACAAGAAATAATTTTATAAGCAATATATAATGTAAAACAAAAAATAATATTATAAACAATATATAATGTAAAACAAGAAATAATTTCATAAGCAATATATAATGTAAAACAAATAATAATTTTATAAACAATATATAATGTAAAACAAATAATAATTTTATAAGCAATATATAATGTAAAACAAGAAATAATTTTATAAGCAATATATAATGTAAAACAAAAAATAATATTATAAACAATATATAATGTAAAACAAGAAATAATTTCATAAGCAATATATAATGTAAAACAAATAATAATTTTATAAACAATATATAATGTAAAACAAATAATAATTTTATAAGCAATATATAATGTAAAACAAGAAATAATTTTATAAGCAATATATAATGTAAAACAAAAAATAATATTATAAACAATATATAATGTAAAACAAGAAATAATTTCATAAGCAATATATAATGTAAAACAAATAATAATTTTATAAGCAATATATAATGTAAAACAAGAAATAATTTTATAAGCAATATATAATGTAAAACAAAAAATAATATTATAAACAATATATAATGTAAAACAAGAAATAATTTCATAAGCAATATATAATGTAAAACAAATAATAATTTTATAAACAATATATAATGTAAAACAAATAATAATTTTATAAGCAATATATAATGTAAAACAAATAATAATTTAATAAGCAATATATAATGTAAAACAAAAAATAATATTATAAACAATATATAATGTAAAACAAGAAATAATTTCATAAGCAATATATAATGTAAAACAAATAATAATTTTATAAGCAATATATAATGTAAAACAAGAAATAATTTCATAAGCAATATATAATGTAAAACAAATAATAATTTTATAAACAATATATAATGTAAAACAAATAATAATTTTATAAGCAATATATAATGTAAAACAAAAAATAATATTATAAACAATATATAATGTAAAACAAGAAATAATTTCATAAGCAATATATAATGTAAAACAAATAATAATTTTATAAGCAATATATAATGTAAAACAAGAAATAATTTCATAAGCAATATATAATGTAAAACAAGAAATAAATTCATAAGCAATATATAATGTAAAACAAATAATAATTTTATAAGCAATATATAATGTAAAAGAAGAAATAAATTCATAAGCAATATATAATGTAAAACAAATAATAATTTTATAAGCAATATATAATGTAAAACAAGAAATAATTTCATAAGCAATATATAATGTAAAACAAGAAATAATTTCATAAGCAATATATAATGTAAAACAAGAAATAATTTCATAAGCAATATATAATGTAAAACAAATAATAATTTTATAAGCAATATATAATGTAAAACAAGAAATAATTTCATAAGCAATATATAATGTAAAACAAATAATAATTTTATAAGCAATATATAATGTAAAACAAGAAATAATTTCATAAGCAATATATAATGTAAAACAAGAAATAATTTCATAAGCAATATATAATGTAAAACAAGAAATAATTTTATAAGCAATATATAATGTAAAACAAGAAATAATTTCATAAGCAATATATAATGTAAAACAAATAATAATTTTATAAGCAATATATAATGTAAAACAAGAAATAATTTCATAAGCAATATATAATGTAAAACAAGAAATAATTTCATAAGCAATATATAATGTAAAACAAATAATAATTTTATAAGCAATATATAATGTAAAACAAGAAATAATTTCATAAGCAATATATAATGTAAAACAAATAATAATTTTATAAGCAATATATAATGTAAAACAAGAAATAATTTCATAAGCAATATATAATGTAAAACAAGAAATAATTTCATAAGCAATATATAATGTAAAACAAGAAATAATTTCATAAGCAATATATAATGTAAAACAAATAATAATTTTATAAGCAATATATAATGTAAAACAAGAAATAATTTCATAAGCAATATATAATGTAAAACAAATAATAATTTTATAAGCAATATATAATGTAAAACAAGAAATATTTTCATAAGCAATATATAATGTAAAACAAATAATAATTTTATAAGCAATATATAATGTAAAACAAGAAATAATTTCATAAGCAATATATAATGTAAAACAAGAAATAATTTCATAAGCAATATATAATGTAAAACAAGAAATAATTTCATAAGCAATATATAATGTAAAACAAATAATAATTTTATAAGCAATATATAATGTAAAACAAGAAATAATTTCATAAGCAATATATAATGTAAAACAAGAAATAATTTCATAAGCAATATATAAGATAAAACAAATAATAATTTTATGAGCAATATATAATGTAAAACAAGAAATAATTTTATAAGCAATATATAATGTAAAACAAGAAATAATTTCATAAGCAATATATAAGATAAAACAAATAATAATTTTATGAGCAATATATAATGTAAAACAAGAAATAATTTTATAAGCAATATATAATATAGAACAAATATTAATTTTATATGTAATATATTATGTAAAACAAGTAATAATCATATAAACTATATATTATGTAAAATAAATAATAATTTTATAAGCAATATATAATGTAAAACAAGAAATAATTTTATAAGCAATATATAATGTAAAACAAGAAATAATTTTATAAGCAATATACAATGTAAAATAAATAATAATTTTATAAGCAATATATAATGTAAAACAAATAATAATTCTATAAGCAATATATTATGTAAAACAAAAAATAATTCTATAAGCAATATATAATGTAAAATAAATAATAATTCTATAAGCAATATATAATGTAAAACAAATAATTATTTTATAAGCAATATATTATGTAAAACAAGTAATAATCATATAAATTATATATAATGTAAAATAAATAATAATCATATAAGCAATATATAATGTAAAACAAATAATAATTGTAGATTCTGTCTTACTTCTCTATTGAGCAATCTTGTATGAACATCGTTAAACATTTATTGGTTGCTTTAATTCTGGAAAATATTAACCTGGAAATTATATATATATATATATATATATATATATATATATATATATATATATATATATATATATATAAATTGAGTATGTTTTTACGTATTGATATTTATATTAAAAACCTTTATTTTGTATTTATTTTAAAAGAAGATGAACCTTTGTAATATATGGGTCGTGGAGTAGTATTCTTCTGCAAAAGATCTAGCTAATTAGCATATTTTTTAAGTATTCAATGTAATTAATTCCCTATTAGTTTTTAGGTTTTAATGAGATGATCATCTTAATTAATTATTACATGTAATTATATTCATGCAGATATTTTACATGATTCATACTTGCGTAATATCTGCGTTAAAACGTTATACTAAACACAAACTTCTTTCTATATATATATATATATATATATATATATATATATATATATATATATATGTATGCTTATATATATATATATATATATATATATATATATTTGTTTTAAAAGTTTTGCATACTACACTCCTATATCAGTTTTGTGTCTACAGACATGAAACTTAATATATAGGGTATTCGAACCCATACAAAACTTTACATTTGAGTTTTAGCCAGGGAAATCAGTGCAAGAGTATGAAAATAAAAAAAAAGAATTTGTCAGGTGATGATCGAGCGACAGCATTACGAATATGCATGCGTAACGTAATAGCCATTGATTCATGTTTTAATTTTTAGTCTTGCAGAAACATGTCTTCATAGCTCAGGCATTAACACCAAACGCACAGAGTAATTTTTAAAAAACTTTTAAAATCATTACTACAATATAATCTATAAATATAAAAGCGAAAATGTATGTATGTATGTATGTGTGTTCGCTTTTTCTGTGTGTCTACAAAAGGCTTTTTTTCAGAGAAGCGGTCGGTCGGTTCAAAACTTTTAAAAACTTTTTATATCACATATAAATCGTAATATCTCACAGTTAACAACGAAGCTCGCCTGTCTATTTAATGTGCTCGATTTCGGAAAGATAATCATTCAACATTTGTCGCTCGCTGCATGTGGGTTAGTCTTTTTCCTATAACATCTTGGGAAAATAAAAATAAAAATAAAAGCGTTCCACTGTAAATTAAATACTACCCCGCAGTCAAACTTGACCTCATTAACTCATTAAAACGGGCACCTGCCGAATCCAAGTAATTAAATAAATTCAAACGTGTTTCGGTTAGCATCTCGCGGTGGGGCAATGATAAACGTCGCACTTTTTTTTTTCACATTTTAATTTACAACTTTGCCTCAACGGTTCGGGTTCGATCCTCATACTTACTTTTTTTTTTAACCCCCTCCCACCCCCGGAGTTTCCACACACACCTCCAAACACCCGGGCAACGCCGGGTACCCCTCGCTAGTATAATAATAACTACGAAATCTGCATTAATCAAAATATCATATTTAAGCGTATTTTACGACCGGGCAATGACTGGCGACCTGCTAGTATATATATATATATATATATATATATATATATATATATATATATATATATATATATATATATATATATATATAACTACTTCATTTATTCGCATAAATTTATGAAAGTATAGATTTATGCGTAAACTTTAAGTATTTACTTCAAAAGTGCTCAATACGTAGGTAGAGCTAGTTAGCGATACAAAATAGCTTTAAAACTAACAATAACAATAGGAAAAAAACAAATAAATAAATTAAATAAACATGAATATACATAAACGATCACATGCATATATGTATATATATGTATATATATATATGTGTGTATATATGTATATGTATATGCATTGTTGCGTGCACATAGGTATATTTATATGTATAAAAAAGAAAAAAAAAAGAAAAGGAGAACGACCACCTAAACCCACTAACCTAGTTCTAAAACAGATCCTTTGTTTGATAAAATGCATGCCCATTGGCTGGCAGGAAGGGGCGCGGTGGATACTAGAAAGCTGATTGGCCGACTAGAAATCCTCAACATATATAAAAACAAGAAGCAACGACAGAATTCGCGCATAAGCCTGACGAATCCTATAGTTGCGTGAAACGCAGAATATTCAGTGTAGCTTAATCGCCATATATATTTTATAAATTACTATATATATATATATATATATATATATATATATATATATATTGCACCGTTGTTGTTTTCTATATATATATATATAAGTTCACTAAAATTCATATATTTATAAAAAGTGCTCAATAAACGTCTGTATATATATATATATATATATATATATATATATATATATATATATTTGTATACAGTGGTTATGTCAACGTGTGTAGATGATTTAAGGGATTGCGCACATGACATATACAGATTGCAACACATTGAAGGGGACGATGTCTTCTAGTCTGATGAGTTCTTGGTTCGCCAGTTTTGATCATCGGATCTGGAATAAAGACCTTCATCTGCTCCGAAAAAAAAAAAAGGCCAACATAGAAATCACCGATAAAATAATAGCTGCACTTCTTTATTTTCGGTTAATCCCTTTCTTCTCGAAGTTGCAAGCACTGTTCTTATCCACATTTCCAGTCTGTTGGATTCGACCCGCCTCCTGGTCGCTCGGAGAACTCAAATTCTCTTGTCAGCTCCAAAAACCCAACTCAAGTAAGTGACTAAATTTCCACATCTCATTCTAAGATCCACGTCATCTTAAGTGACTTCTACGTCTGACCTCTATCTCAGACTGCTAGAGGTCAGACCTATTTTTAAATTATTGTTATTAATTTAATCGTTCAAAAACCCATTTTGTTTATGCTATTTCTCTAAACATTATCTTTCTAGTTAATATTTATACAAACAGTTATTTCAACTAGAGTTTAATTTCAAACAACCAATTTATCATAGATTAGCAAGGTTATCTGGCACCGTCCGGCATTGCTTATGCGATAATATGCGTATAAATTTTTCTACGGCAACTCTTTTAGAGAAGTAGAATCTGAAGACCAGAGAAAAAATTCTGTTCTAAAGATGCTGTTTTTCTATAAGCATTTTAGCAGAGACATGTATGCACATATGTAGTCAATAATAATTATGTATATATTATTGACTACATATGTGCATACATATATTAAATAAATAAATAAATAAATAAATAAATATATATATATATATATATATATATATATATATATGTATATATTATTGGTCAAAGGGTAAATTATTCCCAACACGCATTTAGGTAAAAATGCGCTTCCATATAAATAATTAAATTCGTTCAAAAAAGTATCGCTAACAAAAACAAATATACAACATCCACATAAAAACGCGATACATTAGTAACCGTGCGATATAGGTCAATGGAAGAGGCCTAGACTTCTTCTCATTGAGTCTCGGTTTCGAATCTCGCTAAATTCAGCCACTCTGATGAGTCTCAGTGGATAATCACATTTTAAAAAAATGATACGTATGCCGCTCTCCATGTGAGGGTACCAAATTGGTCAAAGAGAAAATTATTCCCAACTCGCATTAAGATAAAAACGTACTTTCATATAAATAATTGAATTCATTAAAAAAAAATATTTTACTCATATCTCCGACGTTAATCTCGTGTAGCCAACGCACTGTTCCGGCATTTCATAATACAACCGCTGAGATATAATATATATATATATATATATATATATATATATATATATATATATATATATATATATATATATATATATATCATCGCCAGCGTTCGGTCCTGGTGTTATATAGTGGGGTATCATAAAGGAGATTGTATCATAAAGGGAATAGTGTCAAGAAGGAGATTCGTGTACGTGATCGTCTAGTTTCTAATCTTATTGTTCATGTCTTCGTGGGTGTGTGTTTGTGTACATGCATTTCTTAACATACCTTTTCATTCATGTGTCGTCGGTTGTTCCTCTGGTGTTCATTGTCTCTTGGAGGGGAGCTGGCCTGTTGGATGAAGAATTCACTCCAAGATGATAATTAAGGTTTTATGTTTTTATTCACCTTCCAGAAGTTGACACAGAATGGAGGTGAACCTTGCTTGCTTGATGGTACCGTCAGCGTCCTCCCCAGCCCAGGGGGGGGGGGACAGCTGAAAAGCCGTCTGTCTTCTTCAACACCCGAAACCAAACTGCCAAGAAAGAATCAGCTAACCTCATCACATGACACCACGTCATCTGGTCAGCTGACCCTTCTTCTGCAAACGTGTCCACTGTCCACGTTATTCACCTCTCTCTCTTTCCCTCCCTCTCCCTCTCTCTTTCTCTATTCTCTAATAGAGACACAGAGAGAGAAAATTGAAAGAGTAAGAAAGCCAGAGAGGGGGGGGGGAGATGCTCTTTAACACTGGAAGAAAATTGATACATCCCTATACGTGTAGCTGCGTGTGTAATTCCAACCACACCTCTCCTAAATCTGCACTGCTTGAGTCCAGTGGCAAAAAGAAATTCAGGACGACTGGAAATAATGGCGAGATAATCGAAGAGCATATGCATCACCTATTTTTGCACTGACATTGCTTAACTTAACGGACACCTATGTATCAACTTAATTAAGCAGTATATATATATATATATATATATACATCTTTATATGTAAAATTTATGAATATTTTCACTAAAACTACATAAACCTATACGGAAAGCATACCATTTTTTAATTAGTCACCAAGGAGTACAAATAAAACAAGAAAAACCTTATTCCATGGAGTTTCGAGGAATGCAATTTTTCTCATCAGAGGGAAGGGGTTTGCAAAATATACAATAATAAATTTTGCAGGTTAATGCATCACAACAATAAATGAATATGAAGTTTATCATATTTGCCATTTAACAGTTTGAGTTTTGAATGGATTCAAGGGGATTGAGAAAGCAAGAAAATCCAATGGTAAAATGGTAAAATCCAGAACAGGAAAAATCCGAAATGGATCTGTTGAAAATGCATTGCAATATATATATATATATATATATATATATATATATATATATATATATATATATATATATATATATATATATATATATATATATGAGATTAGAACAATAGTCTAAAGAGCAGAGTGTATTTTAATGTAATAGTAAAATTACTAATTCAATTAAAATACAGGAAAAGAAAAAAGTGCTCGTTGTGATTTAGATATATAATAAGCTCGATAGGTTATTATCCTAGAGCTAATTTTATATTCAGTAATGTGATTGATAATTTAAAATTCAAATTAGAATTAAATTAAAAATCCGTTTCACAAGAAGGAACAACAACAAAGTCAATAATTTGTACGATCGTTTCGGAAACCAATACTTTTGCTGATGAGGAAACTTTGTTTTTTTTAAAATACTATATGTAAAAATTATTGTCCGTTGCTTAATGTCTACCACAATAAAAACATTGTTTTCCGAAACGATCGTACAAATTATTGACTTAGTTGCTGTTCCTTCTTGTGAAACGGATTTTTAATTTAATTCTAATTTGAATTTTAAATTATCAATCACATTACTGAATATATATATATATATATATATATATATATATATATATATATATATATATATATATATATATATATATATATCTTCTCTTCTATTCTTCTATCTTCTATCTATCTATCTATCTTCTATCTTCTCTTCTTCTCTATATAAATAAAATGAACTTATTTTTTCCCGTCGGATTTTGACATTAATAGGATTAAAAATCAAGATATTTCATGCAAATATAATATGCACAAACGGCAGAACAATATCTGAGGTGTGTTATAGGCTTATTATTTCTCAAATTCCTCGATAATCTTAGATTTCTATACTTTTTCTGCTGAGAAGTCACGGCCAAAATCGGTTAAGATCAATGGAAGTGGTAAAATATTTTCTCTCTAATAAATTCCTCCTCCCCCTGCCACCACTTAACACCGTTTGGGGATCGTTCACAAGGAACAGTTGAGAAGAGAACACCGGTTTGGCTTCGTAGTTCTTTCATGTGAAGTTATTTAAAATCACTAAACTAAGCTGCAGTGCTCTGTGGCGTAGTGGTTAGCGTGCTGGACAATTCACATTATATTTTCACGTTCGCGCCGACCTACCGTAGTCGTTTTTTTTTTTTTTCCTAAACAACTGGAATGGACTTTTCTTGGTGGCCGAACTGTTAACGTTGCAGATGTTTTTTTGTTTTTTTTCACACTTTATTTTCCTACTTTTACTCATGACTCCGAGTTTGATCCTTCCTACTTACCTACCATAACATTTTTTAAAACTCCCCCCGTCCTGGAAACAAACACTCGGGCAACGCCGGGTACCCCCGCTAGTATATATATATATATATATATATATATATATATATATATATATATATATATATATATATATATAAGTGAACGTGTCTGTGTGTGTGTTTGTGTACATTTTCCAATGCAATAACTCTTTCAATTTTCAGTCTACAGACTCGAAATTTGATATACAGGGTACTGAGATTTGGGAAAATCTTTGAAATCCGTTTTCGGCCAGAAATTTGGCTGTTAAGGGGTCAAAGTTCAACGATTTGACGTTTGAGAACTCCTCCAACAATTTTGGGCCTAAACACTTGAAATTTTAGATATAGGTTCCTCGGACATGGATCTAACTTAATATCTGGATTTGTAGCCAAAAACAATAAATGTTAAGCGGTCATAATAGGGGTCAAAGTTAAAAAAATTGACCGCTTTTTTTTTGCTCAACATACACCTCCTAACACCCGGGCAACGCCGGGCTGAAATGCTAGTATATATATATATATATATATATATATATATATATATAATGTCATCTCGTTTTCTTAATATAATTAAAGCTACAGCATCTCCCAGTGCACTATGAATCCGATTATTGGACGAAAATGTAACAAAAAGCGAAGCTAATTAGAAAGGATAATTTGACGCCAACTAGAGTGCTTGTTCTTTTGTAAACATAAGTGAACGTACGGAAATAAAGTTCATTGAAAAGTGATTTAGAATGTGATTTAAATGCACATGTTAGAAGGTTTTCATTTACAAAGCAACTCACACACACATACTCACATACTCACATACATGCCATCTACCCTGTAATAATATCCAATATGTATTTAATTCCATATATATATATATATATATATATATATATATATATATATATATATATATATATATATATATATATAATGCTGAATGTGTGTGTGTATGTGTGTGTGTGTGTGTGTGTGTCTGGTCACGAATAGGCTCCTATATGGTTGACTATTTAAAAAAAAACTGATTACATATAAAATTAGAAGATGTATTGAGACACAGGAATGGGTATGTTTGATCTGGCCGAACAGTGGTTCATTAAAATTGTGGGGTCTGCATTTGCACCTGGTCCACAAAGTATAGAAATAAAAAAATTAAAAAATTAAAAAAAAAAAAACGTTTACAATTGTTTTTGATATAGACGTACATAAGAATACTTAGATAAGTATGTCTTAACTTAAATAGGGATGGTATAATAAAATTATGGGATCTGCGTTCGCGCCTGGCCTCCTTATATATATATATATATATATATATATATATATATATATATATATATATATATATAGAGAGAGAGAGAGAGAGAGAGAGAGAGACAGAGAGAGAGAGAGAGGGGGCGGTTAATCAGAATCGGGAATTGGAAAAATCGGAGCTTTTTGGTGTATCGGAATCGGAAAAATTTGAGCCTATTTTCCGATGCCAAAACCGATTCCTTAAATTATCTTTTTTATTGGATTTTGGTTTAAGAAAAATCTTCCACTGCTTGTAGTAATAATAAAATAATAAATATTTATTGATTTAAACTCTAGATCATCCCCTTACAAATGTGTTTTTACGTTTGAGAAAATATGGGGACATTTAAGATGCGTTTTTACAGTAATCGGGATAAAATAACAATTTTATAGTTAAATATTTCGAGATTTATAAAGAATCGGAATCGGAATCGGTAATTGTATCAGAATCGGGAACTTAATATGGAAGCAGTCATTGTATAGGAACCGGGAAAATATTGGAATCATCTCATCATATATATATATATATATATATATATATATATATATATATATATATATATATATATGTATATATAGCTTATAGCAAAAGAGAAAAGAGAAAGATCAATTACACAAAAGGAGACTTATCCGGATAATGCCAAGCTCAACAATAATTATTGGAGCTTATGCAATATATATATATATATATATATATATATATATATATATATATATATATATATATATATATATATATAGTAAGTTATAAAATATATATGGCAATTAAGCTACACTATATGTGTGTGTGTATGTGTGTGTGTGTGTGTGTGATTGCAACGTCTTTTCAGACGAGTGCCACACCCTCAGTCATTGAACGACAGTTTGGCCGAAGATGACTTTTCAGTCCTTCTAGTGACTTGCACACCCTCAAACAGACATGACACTAATGACTGTCATTGGTTTATATGAAACAAGCAGCAACGGAACTTGTATCATCCCGCGCCTTTATGTGATTAATAAGATCGGCCTTGGACAACGGAGCCCGGTCACACACCTCAGATCCAGATCATGATTGGCAGCAAGGTTTGGCTCTTCCTACTTGCTCTCTTGAGCTTTGCTCTGTCTATCTTGGCCGCTTCAAAGTGTTTTGCGCCCTTGTACATCAGTGCCCTCCACTGCTTGGGATCAGATGCTAGAGACTCCCATCTGTCAACAGGAATATGAAAGTTCACCAAACTCTCCTTGATGCTATCACGAAAACGTTTTTGGGCTTGTGCTGGGGCCTTTTGCCAATAAGGTGCTGACCACAAAACAACTGTTTGGGGAGTCGATAGTCATCAAGCCGGACAAGATGACCCGCCCAACACATCTGGTTCTTAATAATAATGCTAGCAATGCTGGTGGTTTTGGCATATTTTAGGGCAAATGTACCAGGGACAAAAGTGTCCAACTTTAAACCAAGAATGTGTCTAAGGCAGTGCTGATGAAACCTCTCGAGCTGTTCCACATGTGATCGGTACAGGGTCTATGTTTCAGAGGCACAGAGTTAGGATGACATGTTTGATATACTGACATCATCAGACCAGACTCTTGTATCTTGTAACCTTCCAAATGCGTCTGATGCCTTGCTGATTCTCTGTCCTTTTTTTTTATTTACATGGAGGTCACCACTTATCAAGGCCAACAGCCCCTCGGGGATAAGAGTTATTGCGTGTACAGTAATCAATGGGATAGTATCGTAGTAATCGTCAGCATTGGAGATTCGAAAAAGTATCTGTCAAGAATTTGTTTATGTTAGACTTGAAGACATCCAAGTTGTAGTCAGGTGGAAAACAGGCAATCGGAAGAGAGTTCCACAGTCGTGCAGTTCTAAGAAAGAAGCTTTGCTCATGGAATCTACGCTTGGATTTAGGCACAGATAAAGAGTGGGGGAAAATTAATGACAGTGGTTTCAGCCAGTCGGGTGTTTTTCGTGAAAGATTGGTGAGGGGGGACCAGAGATTGAGGCTCAGACGAGCACCTGCCATGAAAATAACGATAAAACAAAGACAGGCTCGTAACGTCTCTTCTGTGGGAGAGAGGTTGCAGGGAAGAAAAAAGGGCACCCCCACTAAACCACGAAGTCTATTTTGTACTCTGTCAAGGGAAGATAGGCTGTTTTTAGCAGCTCCTGCCAAGAGGTGGCAGCAGTACTCCATCCTTGGACGTACTTGGCTTTGCCTATTTCTGTATCAAGAGTGCCATCATTTAATAAAGTACTACCGAGGTAGACAAATTTTTTTACGACTTCAAGGCGCTTTCCATAAACGAAGATATCAGATTCCAGATACAGATCACCAAGAGTAGGAGCGTACATGACTCTAGTTTTGTTAATGCTTACTGTCAGCCCCAAACAGTTACAAGCATTCGTGAAGAGATCCATCACCAATTTCATATCTACTGGCGAGTATATCACCAGGTCGACATCACAAGCATACAACAGCTCTCTTACAAACTCATCATTAACAGTTGTTTTGGCTTGGAATCTTCTGCGGATGAACACCTTTCCAGTCGTTCTAAATCTGATATAAACACTCATATCACAATCGCGGAAACGATACCAGAGCAAAGCAAAAACAATGTTAGTGTAGGTATATCACTCTGATTCACTCCATTATCAATGGGGAATTCTTCCGATAGCCGACCATTGAAGTTGACGCGAACTTTCATACTATAATGAAGTTGCTTGAATTTTTCCGTAAAAGCAGGTGTACATCCACTTTTTTCCAGCACTTTCCAAAGAGCCTCACGGCTTACTGTGTCAAACACCTTGGCTAAGTTCACAAACACTTGGCAAAGATACCTACGCTGCTCAATACACTTTTTAAAAAGCTTTCTAGCAGAAAACACCATATCAACGGTCACTTGTCCACCTCTAAAACCAGACTGGGACTACGGAAGGATATCAGGATAGATATACTTCTTCAATCAGTTTAGCAAGAACCGTGCAAATACCTTTCCAACCGCAGTCAGCAGCAAGATACCTCCATAATTTCAACAATCAGACCTTGCACCCTTTCCTTTGTACAACATAGAACGATATCTATCCAGTCTTGGGCAACCGGGTCACCCTGCCATACTAATTTTTCCTGTTATCTAGTTGTGGCTTACAAAAATAATTACAAAAAAAAAAGAAAATAATAAATAAATAAAAATAAATAAATAATTTTTTTTTAAATACAATTGTGATTTGCTTAGGACTTCTATCCAGTGATGGCTGACGAAACGAGAGCAAGCTACCCTTGTGTATTAAATAAAGGGTTCCGTCGTAAATTCCGTACAGATTCTCGAGTTCGACAGAAAGATTTCCGAGTTCAACAGAAAGATTCCCGAGTTCAACAGAAAGTTCCCGAGTTCAACAGAAAGATTCCCGAGTTCGACAAAATATATCTGAAAAAGGTAACATTAATCAAAGCATAGTGTATTAAAACTCAAGATGAGAACAATAGTCTTAAGAATCCGAATAATAACACGAGTTACCCTGCTAAACGATGATCGATGACCTCAACATTGTGTGCCGTAGTCTTCATCCCCATCATATTTTCTTCTGCCGTGTCCTCTTATTCCACTTCCACTTATTGGCCGCTGAAGGTGAAGGCTTTTCGGCCTCACAAGTATAAGAAATAAAATAAAACAACACACAAAACACACAAACTCCAACACATTTTACAAATATCAGTTGCACTTTGGATGTGTATGTGACACCATCGCCCCTTTTACACGCTAAGGTCCACATCTACGTTTTGTCAAGGCCATGTTTGTCAGTCATCTTGATCTCTTAAAGTTCTTTCATTCTGGTTCAAACTATGACATGTCCAACTGAAAATTGACGTCAACCGTCGCAAACCCAAGACTGTCCGCAAACCGTCCCCAGCTGTCAAAATCTGCTGCAAAACTCACTGAGACCCCCAAAACTGTCCGAAAACCAACTCCAAACACAATGACCCATCGTTCGGTCATTTTGTTCCTAAATCACCGCCACACACTGACCAAGAATCCCATTTTTGCTTTCTTTTGTGAACCTTGGTGATTAACTTCCTATCCATTGTTCTGCTGATAAACATATTTCCTCTATTTTTGTTATATCTTTTCGTCTTCTTTTGTACTTCCTAACATTGGAGGGGGATTTCGATAATCAATGCTCATCTCCAAACTTCAGGAACAGAATTTGCAAGAGAAACAAAATTCGGAATGTTTTATTTTCTACATGAAATGTTTCGTAAGGTTTCTACTGAATTGCACTTAGCTGTTGATTGTTAGGATGCATTTTACGCGGCAAATGTTAGGCTGCAGCCGTAAAGATAGAAACGGGAGTAATGAGGTGGAACAATGCCGAGACGGAAAGGAAAACGGGGGAGGGCATACAGAACAATGTTTAAAAGGAAAGAAGAAAGGAACGATAATAACAGGAAGGGAGAAAGAAACCATAATAAAAGGAAGGAAGAAAGGAACGATAATAAAAGGAAGGAAGAAAGAAACCATAATAAAAGGAAGGAAGGAAGGAACGATAATAAAAGAAGCGAAGAAATGGAACTAATTAGGACAAAAACAGCAACAAGATCTTTATCGGAAAATGGAAATAAAATCTATAACAGCGAAGTCATGGAATTGCAGAATAAAGAAATAAAAATGAATACAAGATGTAGAAGATGGTGGAGAGAAAAAAAGGAAAGATGAAAGAAAAAAAAAGGAAAGATGAAAGAAAAAGAAAAAAAGGAAAGATGAAAGAAAAAGAAAAAAAAGGAAAGATGAAAGAAAAAGAAAAAAGGAAAGATGAAACAAAAAGAAAAAAGGAAAGATGAAAGAAAAAGAAAAAAAAGGAAAGATGAAAGAAAAAAAAGGAAAGATGAAAGAAAAAGAAAAAAGGAAAGATGAAAGAAAAAGAAAAAAGGAAAGATGAAAGAAAAAAAGGAAAGATGAAAGAAAAAAAGGAAAGATGAAACAAAAAATAAAAAAAGGAAAGATGAAAGAAAAAAAAAAAAGGAAAGATGAAAGAAAAAGAAAAAAAGGAAAGATGAAAGACAAAAAGGAAAGATGAAAGAAAAAAAGGAAAGATGAAAGAAAAAGAAATAAGGAAAACTCAAGGAAAATAAAAGAAAGATGACAGAAAAAGAAAAAAAGGAAAGATGAAAGAAAAAGAAAAAAAGGAAAGATGAAAGAAAAAAAAAAGATGAAAGAAAAACAAAAAAAGGAAAGATGAAAGAAAAAGACAAAAGGAAAGATGAAAGAAAAAGAAAAAAAGGAAAGATGAAAGAAAAAGAAAAAAGGAAAGATGAAAGAAAAAGAATAAAAAGGAAAGATGAAAGAAAAAGAAAAAAAGGACAGATGAAAGAAAAAGAAAAAAAGGAAAGATGAAAGAAAAAAAGGAAAGATGAAAGAAAAAGAAAAAAAAGGAAAGATGAAAGAAAAAGAAAAAAAAAGGAAAGATGAAAGAAAAAGAAAAAAGGAAAGATGAAAGAAAAAGAAAAAAAAGAAAAGATGAAAGAAAAAAAAGGAAAGATGAAAGAAAAAGAAAAAAAGAAAAGATGAAAGAAAAAGAAAAAAAGGAAAGATGAAAGAAAAAGAAAAAAAGGAAAGATGAAAGAAAAAAAGAAAGATGAAAGAAAAAGAAAAAAAGGAAAGATGAAAGAAAAAAAGGAAAGATGAAAGAAAAAGAAAAAAAGGAAAGATGAAAGAAAAAGATAAAAAAGGAAAGATGACAGAAAAAGAAAAAAAGGAAAGAAGAAAGAAAAAGAAACAAAGGAAAGATGAAAGAAAAAAAGAAAGATGAAAGAAAAAGAAAAAAGGAAAGAAAAAGAAAAAAAGGATAATGAAAGAAAAAGAAAAAAAGGAAAGATGAAAGAAAAAGATAAAAAAGGAAAGATGACAGAAAAAGAAAAAAAGGAAAGATGAAAGAAAAAGAAACAAAGGAAAGATGAAAGAAAAAAAGAAAGATGAAAGAAAAAGAAAAAAGGAAAGATGAAAGAAAAAAAGGATAATGAAAGAAAAAGAAAAAAAGGATAGATGAAAGAAAAAAAGGAAAAATGAAAGAAAAAGAAAGAAAAGGAAAGATGAAAGAAAAAGAAAAAAGGAAAGATGAAAGAAAAAGAAAAAAGGAAAGATGAAAGAAAAAGAAAAACAAGGAAAGATGAAAGAAAAACAAGGAAACCTGAAAGAAAAAGAAAAAAAGGAAAGATGAAAGAAAAACAAGGAAAGATGAAAGAAAAAAAGGAAAGATGAAAGAAAAAGAAAAAAGGAAAGATGAAAGAAAAAGAAAAAAGGAAAGATGAAAGAAAAAGAAAAGGAAAGATGAAAGAAAAAGAAAAAAGGAAAGATGAAAGAAAAAGAAAAGGAAAGATGAAAGAAAATAAAAAAGGAAAGATGAAATAAAAACAAGGAAAGATGAAAGAAAAAAAGGAAAGATGAAAGAAAAAGAAAAAAGGAAAGATGAAAGAAAAAGAAAAAAAGGAAAGATGAAAGAAAAAGAAAAAAAGAAAGATGAAAGAAAAAGAAAAAAGGAAGGATGAAAGAAAAAGAAAAAAAGGAAAGATGAAAGAAAATAAAAAAAGAAAAGATGCAAGAAAAAGAAAAAAAAGACAAGATGATAGAAAAAGAAAAATAGGAAAGATGAAAGAAAAAGAAAAAAGGAAAGATGAAAGTAAAAGAAAAAAAGGAAGGATGAAAGAAAAAAGGAAAGATGAAAGAAAAAGAAAAAAAGGAAAGATGAATAAAAAAAAACGAGAAAGATGAAAGAACAAGAAAAAAAGGAAAGATAAAAGAAAAAGAAAAAAAGGAAAGATGATAGAAAAAGAAAAAAAGGAAAGATGAAAGAAAAAGAAAAAAAGGACAGATGAAAGAAAAAGAAAAAAAGGAAAGATGAAAGAAAAAGAAAAAAGGAAAGATTAATGAAAAAGAAAAAAAGGAAAGATGAAAGAAAAAAGAAAAATGAAAGAAAAAGAAAAAAAGGAAAGATGAAAGAAAAACAAGGAAAGATGAAAGAAAAAGAAAAAAAGGAAACATAAAAGAAAAAGAAAAAAAGGAAAGATGAAAGTAAAAGAAAAAAGGAAAGATGAAAGAAAAAGAAAAAAGGAAAGATGAAAGAAAAAGAAAAAAGGAAAGATGAAAGAAACAGAAAAAAAGGGAAAGAAAAAGAAAAAAAAGAAAGATGACAGAAAAAGAAAAAAAGAAAAGATGAAAGAAAAGAAAAAAATGGAAAGATGAAAGAAAAAGAAAGAAAAGGAAAGATGAAAGAAAAAGAAAAAAGGAAAGATGAAAGAAAAAGAAAAAAGGAAATATGAAAGAAAAAGAAAAAAAGGAAAGATGAAAGAAAAAAGGAAAAATAAAAGAAAAAGAAAAAAAAGGAAAGATGAAAGAAAAATGAAAAGGAAAGATGAGAGAAAAAAAGAAAAGATGAAAGAAAAAAAGTAAAGATGAAAGAAAAAGAAAAAAGGAAAGATGAAAGAAAAAAAGGAAAGAAGAAAGAAAAAAAGGAAAGATGAAAGAAAAAGAAAAAAGGAAAGATGAAAGAAAAAAGGAAAAATAAAAGAAAAAGAAAAAAAAGGAAAGATGAAAGAAAAAGAAAAAAAAGGAAAGATGAAAGAAAAAGAAAAAAGGAAAGATTAAAGAAAAAGAAAAAAGGAAAGATGAAAGAAAAGAAGGAAAGATGAAAGAAAAAAAGGAAAGATGAAAGAAAAAGAAAAAAGGAAAGATGAAAGAAAAAGAATAAAAAAGAAAGATGAAAGAAAAAGAAAAAGGGAAAGATGAAAGAAAAAGGAAAGATGAAAGAAAAAGAAAAAAGGAAAGATGAAAGAAAAAGAAAAAAAGGAAAGATGAAAGAAAAAGAAAAAAGGAAAGATGAAAGAAAAAGAAAAAAGGAAAGATGAAAGAAAAAAAGGAAAGATGAAAGAAAAAAAGGAAAGATGAAAGAAAAAGAAAAAAAAGGAAAGATGAAAGAAAAAAAGGAAAGATAAAAGAAAAAGAAAAAAAAGGAAAGATGAAAGAAAAAGAAAAAAAGGAAAGATGAAAGAAAAAGAACAAAAAGGAAAGATTAAAGAAAAAGAAAAAAAGGAAAGATGAAAGAAAAAAAGGAAAGATGAAAGAAAAAAAGGAAAGATGAAAGAAAAAGAAAAAAGGAAAGATGAAAGAAAAAGAAAAAAAGAAAGATGAAAGAAAAAAGGAAAGATGAAAGAAAAAGAAAAAAAAGGAAAGATGAAAGAAAAAAAGGAAAGATGAAAGAAAAAAAGGAAAGATGAAAGAAAAAGAAAAAAAGGAAAGATGAAAGAAAAAGAAAAAAAGGAAAGATGAAAGAAAAAGAAAAAAGGACAGATGAAAGAAAAAGAAAAAAAGGAAAGATGAAAGAAAAAAAGAAAGATCAATGAAAAAGAAAAAAGGAAAGATGAAAGAAAAAAGAAAAATGAAAGAAAAAGAAAAAAAGGAAAGATGAAAGAAAAAGAAAAAATGGAAAGATGAAAGAAAAAGAAAAAAGGAAAGATGAAAGAAAAAGAAAAAAAGGGAAAAGAAAAAGAAAAATAAGAAGATGACAGAAAAAGAAAAAAAAGAAAAGATGAAAGAAAAGAAAAAATGGAAAGATGAAAGAAAAAGAAAGAAAAGGAAAGATGAAAGAAAAAGAAAAAAGGAAAGATGAAAGAAAAAAAGGAAAGATGAAAGAAAAATAAAAAGGAAAGATGAGAGAAAAAAAGAAAAGATGAAAGAAAAAAAAGGAAAGATGAAAGAAAAAGAAAAAAGGAAAGATGAAAGAAAAAAAGGAAAGATGAAAGAAAGAATGGAAAGATGAAAGAAAAAGAAAAAAAGGAAAGATGAAAGAAAAAAAGGAAAGATAAAAGAAAAAGAAAAAAAGGAAAGATGAAAGAAAAAGAAAAAAAGGAAAGATGAAAGAAAAAGAAAAAAAGGAAAGATTAAAGAAAAAGAAAAAAGGAAAGATGAAAGAAAAAAAGGAAAGATGAAAGAAAAAAAGGAAAGATGAAAGAAAAAGAAAAAAAGAAAGATGAAAGAAAAAAGGAAAGATGAAAGAAAAAGAAAAAAAAGGAAAGATGAAAGAAAAAAAGGAAAGATGAAAGAAAAAAGGAAAGATGAAAGAAAAATAAAAAAAGGAAAGATGAAAGAAAAAAAGGAAAGATAAAAGAAAAAGAAAAAAAAGGAAAGATGAAAGAAAAAGAAAAAAAAGGAAAGATTAAAGAAAAAGAAAAAAAGGAAAGATAAAAGAAAAAGAAAAAAGGAAAGATGAAAGAAAAAGGAAAAAGGAAAGATGAAAGAAAAAGAAAAAAGGAAAGATGAAAGAAAAATAAAAAAGAAAAGATGAAAGAAAAGAAAAAAATGGAAAGATGAAAGAAAAAGAAAGAAAAGGAAAGATGAAAGAAAAAGAAAAAAGGAAAGATGAAAGAAAAAGAAAAAAGGAAATATGAAAGAAAAAGAAAAAAAGGAAAGATGAAAGAAAAAAAGGAAAGATGAAAGAAAAATAAAAAGGAAAGATGAGAGAAAAAAAGAAAAGATGAAAGAAAAAAAAGTAAAGATGAAAGAAAAAGAAAAAAGGAAAGATGATAGAAAAAGAAAAAAAGGAAAAATAAAAGAAAAAGAAAAAAAAGGAAAGATGAAAGAAAAAGAAAAAAAGGAAAGATGAAAGAAAAAGAAAAAAGGAAAGATTAAAGAAAAAGAAAAAAGGAAAGATGAAAGAAAAGAAGGAAAGATGAAAGAAAAAAAGGAAAGATGAAAGAAAAAGAAAAAAGGAAAGATGAAAGAAAAAGAATAAAAAAGAAAGATGAAAGAAAAAGAAAAAGGGAAAGATGAAAGAAAAAGGAAAGATGAAAGAAAAAGAAAAAAGGAAAGATGAAAGAAAAAGAAAAAAAGGAAAGATGAAAGAAAAAGAAAAAAGGAAAGATGAAAGAAAAAGAAAAAAGGAAAGATGAAAGAAAAAAAGGAAAGATGAAAGAAAAAAAGGAAAGATGAAAGAAAAAGAAAAAAGGAAAGATGAAAGAAAAAGAAAAAAAGAAAGATGAAAGAAAAAAGGAAAGATGAAAGAAAAATGAAAAAAAAGGAAAGATGAAAGAAAAAAAGGAAAGATGAAAGAAAAAAAGGAAAGATGAAAGAAAAAAAGGAAAGATGAAAGAAAAAGAAAAAAGGAAAGATGAAAGAAAAAGAAAAAAAGAAAGATGAAAGAAAAAAGGAAAGATGAAAGAAAAAGAAAAAAAAGGAAAGATGAAAGAAAAAAAGGAAAGATGAAAGAAAAAAAGGAAAGATGAAAGAAAAAGAAAAAAAGGAAAGATGAAAGAAAAAGAAAAAAAGGAAAGATGAAAGAAAAAGAAAAAAGGACAGATGAAAGAAAAAGAAAAAAAGGAAAGATGAAAGAAAAAAAGAAAGATCAATGAAAAAGAAAAAAAGGAAAGATGAAAGAAAAAAGAAAAATGAAAGAAAAAGAAAAAAAGGAAAGATGAAAGAAAAAGAAAAAATGGAAAGATGAAAGAAAAAGAAAAAAGGAAAGATGAAAGAAAAAGAAAAAAAGGAAAGATTAAAGAAAAAAAGGAAAGATGAAAGAAAAAAAGGAAAGATGAAAGAAAAAGAAAAAAAGGAAAGATGAAAGAAAAAGAAAAAAAGGAAAGATGAAAGAAAAAGAAAAAAGGACAGATGAAAGAAAAAGAAAAAAAGGAAAGATGAAAGAAAAAGAAAAAAAGAAAGATCAATGAAAAAGAAAAAAAGGAAAGATGAAAGAAAAAAGAAAAATGAAAGAAAAAGAAAAAAAGGAAAGATGAAAGAAAAAGAAAAAATGGAAAGATGAAAGAAAAAGAAAAAAGGAAAGATGAAAGAAAAAGAAAAAAAGGGAAAAGAAAAAGAAAAATAAGAAAGATGACAGAAAAAGAAAAAAAGAAAAGATGAAAGAAAAGAAAAAATGGAAAGATGAAAGAAAAAGAAAGAAAAGGAAAGATGAAAGAAAAAGAAAAAAGGAAAGATGAAAGAAAAAAAGGAAAGATGAAAGAAAAATAAAAAGGAAAGATGAGAGAAAAAAAGAAAAGATGAAAGAAAAAAAAGGAAAGATGAAAGAAAAAGAAAAAAGGAAAGATGAAAGAAAAAAAGGAAAGATGAAAGAAAGAATGGAAAGATGAAAGAAAAAGAAAAAAAGGAAAGATGAAAGAAAAAAAGGAAAGATAAAAGAAAAAGAAAAAAAGGAAAGATGAAAGAAAAAGAAAAAAAGGAAAGATGAAAGAAAAAGAAAAAAAGGAAAGATTAAAGAAAAAGAAAAAAGGAAAGATGAAAGAAAAAAAGGAAAGATGAAAGAAAAAAAGGAAAGATGAAAGAAAAAGAAAAAAAGAAAGATGAAAGAAAAAAGGAAAGATGAAAGAAAAAGAAAAAAAAGGAAAGATGAAAGAAAAAAAGGAAAGATGAAAGAAAAAAGGAAAGATGAAAGAAAAATAAAAAAAGGAAAGATGAAAGAAAAAAAGGAAAGATAAAAGAAAAAGAAAAAAAAGGAAAGATGAAAGAAAAAGAAAAAAAGGAAAGATTAAAGAAAAAGAAAAAAAGGAAAGATAAAAGAAAAAGAAAAAAGGAAAGATGAAAGAAAAAGGAAAAAGGAAAGATGAAAGAAAAAGAAAAAAGGAAAGATGAAAGAAAAATAAAAAAGAAAAGATGAAAGAAAAGAAAAAAATGGAAAGATGAAAGAAAAAGAAAGAAAAGGAAAGATGAAAGAAAAAGAAAAAAGGAAAGATGAAAGAAAAAGAAAAAAGGAAATATGAAAGAAAAAGAAAAAAAGGAAAGATGAAAGAAAAAAAGGAAAGATGAAAGAAAAATAAAAAGGAAAGATGAGAGAAAAAAAGAAAAGATGAAAGAAAAAAAAGTAAAGATGAAAGAAAAAGAAAAAAGGAAAGATGAAAGAAAAAAAGGAAAGATGAAAGAAAAAAAGGAAAGATGAAAGAAAAAGAAAAAAGGAAAGATGAAAGAAAAAAAGGAAAGATAAAAGAAAAAGAAAAAAAGGAAAGATGAAAGAAAAAGAAAAAAAGGAAAGATGAAAGAAAAAGAAAAATGGAAAGATTAAAGAAAAAGAAAAAAAGGAAAGATGAAAGAAAAGAAAGAAAGATGAAAGAAAAAAGGAAAGATGAAAGAAAAAGAAAAAAGGAAAGATGAAAGAAAAAGAAAAAAAGAAAGATGAAAGAAAAAAGGAAAGATGAAAGAAAAAGAAAAAAAAGGAAAGATGAAAGAAAAAAAGGAAAGATGAAAGAAAAAAAGGAAAGATGAAAGAAAAAGAAAAAAAGGAAAGATGAAAGAAAAAGAAAAAAAGGAAAGATGAAAGAAAAAAAAGAAAAAATTAAAGATGAAAGAAAAAGAAGGAAAGATGAAAGAAAAAGAAAAAAAGGAAAGATGAAAGAAAAAGAAAAAAAGGAAAGATGAAAGAAAAAGAAAAAGGGAAAGATGAAAGAAAAAGGAAAGATGAAAGAAAAAGAAAAAGAAAAAAGGAAAGATGAAAGAAAAAGAAAAAGAAAAAAGGAAAGATGAAAGAAAAAGAAAAAAAGGAAAGATGAAAGAAAAAGAAAAAAAAGGAAAGATGAAAGACAAAGAAAAAAGGAAAGATGAAAGAAAAAGAAAAAAAGGAAAGATGAAAGAAAAAAAGGAAAGATGAAAGGAAAAAAGGAAAGATGAAAGAAAAAGAAAAAAAGGAAAGATAAAAGAAAAAGAAAAAAAAGGAAAGATGAAAGAAAAAGAAAAAAAGGAAAGATGAAAGAAAAAGAACAAAAAGGAAAGATTAAAGAAAAAGAAAAAAAGGAAAGATGAAAGAAAAAAAGGAAAGATGAAAGAAAAAGAAAAAAGGAAAGATGAAAGAAAAAGAAAAAAAGAAAGATGAAAGAAAAAAGGAAAGATGAAAGAAAAAGAAAAAAAGGAAAGATGAAAGAAAAAAAGGAAAGATGAAAGAAAAAAAGGAAAGATGAAAGAAAAAGAAAAAAAGGAAAGATGAAAGAAAAAGAAAAAAAGGAAAGATGAAAGAAAAAGAAAAAAAGGAAAGATGAAAGAAAAAGAAAAAAAAGGACAGATGAAAGAAAAAGAAAAAAAGGAAAGATGAAAGAAAAAGAAAAAAAGAAAGATCAATGAAAAAGAAAAAAAGGAAAGATGAAAGAAAAAAGAAAAATGAAAGAAAAAGAAAAAAAGGAAAGATGAAAGAAAAAGAAAAAAGGAAAGATGAAAGAAAAAGAAAAAAGGAAAGATGAAAGAAAAAGAAAAAAAGGGAAAGAAAAAGAAAAAAAAGAAAGATGACAGAAAAAGAAAAAAAGAAAAGATGAAAGAAAAGAAAAAATGGAAAGATGAAAGAAAAAGAAAGAAAAGGAAAGATGAAAGAAAAAGAAAAAAGGAAAGAAAAAGAAAAAAAGGAAAGATGAAAGAAAAATAAAAAGGAAAGATGAGAGAAAAAAAGAAAAGATGAAAGAAAAAAAGGAAAGATGAAAGAAAAAGAAAAAAAGGAAAGATGAAAGAAAAAAAGGAAAGATGAAAGAAAGAAAGGAAAGATGAAAGAAAAAGAAAAAAAGGAAAGATGAAAGAAAAAAAGGAAAGATAAAAGAAAAAGAAAAAAAGGAAAGATGAAAGAAAAAGAAAAAAAAGGAAAGATGAAAGAAAAAGAAAAAAAGGAAAGATTAAAGAAAAAGAAAAAAGGAAAGATGAAAGAAAAAAAGGAAAGATGAAAGAAAAAAAGGAAAGATGAAAGAAAAAGAAAAAAAGAAAGATGAAAGAAAAAAGGAAAGATGAAAGAAAAAGAAAAAAAAGGAAAGATGAAAGAAAAAAAGGAAAGATGAAAGAAAGGAAAGATGAAAGAAAAAGAAAAAAAGGAAAGATGAAAGAAAAAAAGGAAAGATAAAAGAAAAAGAAAAAAAGGAAAGATGAAAGAAAAAGAAAAAAAGGAAAGATGAAAGAAAAAGAAAAAAAGGAAAGATAAAAGAAAAAGAAAAAAGGAAAGATGAAAGAAAAAGAAAAAAGGAAAGATGAAAGAAAAAGAAAAAAGGAAAGATGAAAGAAAAAGAAAAAAGAAAAGATGAAAGAAAAGAAAAAATGGAAAGATGAAAGAAAAAGAAAGAAAAGGAAAGATGAAAGAAAAAGAAAAAAGGAAAGATGAAAGAAAAAGAAAAAAGGAAATATGAAAGAAAAAGAAAAAAAGGAAAGATGAAAGAAAAAAAGGAAAGATGAAAGAAAAATAAAAAGGAAAGATGAGAGAAAAAAAGAAAAGATGAAAGAAAAAAAGTAAAGATGAAAGAAAAAGAAAAAAGGAAAGATGAAAGAAAAAAAGGAAAGATGAAAGAAAAAAAGGAAAGATGAAAGAAAAAGAAAAAAAGGAAAGATGAAAGAAAAAAAGGAAAGATAAAAGAAAAAGAAAAAAAGGAAAGATGAAAGAAAAAGAAAAAAAAGGAAAGATGAAAGAAAAAGAAAAAAGGAAAGATTAAAGAAAAAGAAAAAAAGGAAAGATGAAAGAAAAGAAGGAAAGATGAAAGAAAAAAAGGAAAGATGAAAGAAAAAGAAAAAAGGAAAGATGAAAGTAAAAGAAAAAAAGGAAGGATGAAAGAAAAAAGGAAAGATGAAAGAAAAAGAAAAAAAGGAAAGATGAAAGAAAAAAAGGAAAGATGAAAGAAAAAAAGGAAAGATGAAAGAAAAAGAAAAAAAGGAAAGACGAAAGAAAAAGAAAAAAAAGGAAAGATGAAAGAAAAAAAAAGAAAAAAAGGAAAGATGAAAGAAAAAGAAGGAAAGATGAAAGAAAAAGAAAAAAAGGAAAGATGAAAGAAAAAGAATAAAAAGGAAAGATGAAAGAAAAAGGAAAGATGAAAGAAAAAGAAAAAGAAAAAAGGAAAGATGAAAGAAAAAGAAAAAAAGGAAAGATGAAAGAAAAAGAAAAAAAAGGAAAGATGAAAGAAAAAGAAAAAAGGAAAGATGAAAGAAAAAGAAAAAAAGGAAAGATGAAAGAAAAAAAGGAAAGATGAAAGAAAAAAAGGAAAGATGAAAGAAAAAGAAAAAAAGGAAAGATGAAAGAAAAAAAGGAAAGATAAAAGAAAAAGAAAAAAAGGAAAGATGAAAGAAAAAGAAAAAAGGAAAGATTAAAGAAAAAGAAAAAAAGGAAAGATGAAAGAAAAAAAGGAAAGATGAAAGAAAAAAAGGAAAGATGAAAGAAAAAGAAAAAAAGGAAAGATGAAAGAAAAAAAGGAAAGATAAAAGAAAAAGAAAAAAAAGGAAAGATGAAAGAAAAAGAAAAAAAAGGAAAGATGAAAGAAAAAGAACAAAAATGAAAAATTAAAGAAAAAGAAAAAAAGGAAAGATGAAAGAAAAAAAGGAAAGATGAAAGAAAAAAAGGAAAGATGAAAGAAAAAGAAAAAAGGAAAGATGAAAGAAAAAGAAAAAAAGAAGGATGAAAGAAAAAAGGAAAGATGAAAGAAAAAGAAAAAAAGGAAAGATGAAAAAAAAAAGGAAAGATGCAAGAAAAAAAGGAAAGATGAAAGAAAAAGAAAAAAAGGAAAGATGAAAGAAAAAGAAAAAAAGGACAGATGAAAGAAAAAGAAAAAAAGGAAAGATGAAAGAAAAAGAAAAAAGGAAAGATCAATGAAAAAGAAAAAAGGAAAGATGAAAGAAAAAAGAAAAATGAAAGAAAAAGAAAAAAAGGAAAGATGAAAGAAAAAGAAAAAAGGAAAGATGAAAGAAAAAGAAAAAAGGAAAGATGAAAGAAAAAGAAAAAAGGGAAAGAAAAAGAAAAATAAGAAAGATGACAGAAAAAGAAAAAAAGAAAAGATGAAAGAAAAGAAAAAATGGAAAGATGAAAGAAAAAGAAAGAAAAGGAAAGATGAAAGAAAAAGAAAAAAGAAAAGATGAAAGAAAAAGAAAAAAGGAAAGATGAAAGAAAAAAAGGAAAGATGAAAGAAAAATAAAAAGGAAAGATGAGAGAAAAAAAGAAAAGATGAAAGAAAAAAAAGGAAAGTGAAAGAAAAAGAAAAAAAGGAAAGATGAAAGAAAAAAAGGAAAGATGAAAGAAAGAAAGGAAAGATGAAAGAAAAAGAAAAAAGGAAAGATGAAAGAAAAAAAGGAAAGATAAAAGAAAAAGAAAAAAAGGAAAGATGAAAGAAAAAGAAAAAAAAGGAAAGATGAAAGAAAAAGAAAAAAGGAAAGATTAAAGAAAAAGAAAAAAAGGAAAGATGAAAGAAAAAAAGGAAAGATGAAAGAAAAAAAGGAAAGATGAAAGAAAAAGAAAAAAAGGAAAGATGAAAGAAAAAAAGGAAAGATAAAAGAAAAAGAAAAAAAAGGAAAGATGAAAGAAAAAGAAAAAAAGGAAAGATGAAAGAAAAAGAAAAAAAGGAAAGATGAAAGAAAAAGAAAAAAAAGGAAAGATGAAAGACAAAGAAAAAAGGAAAGATGAAAGAAAAAGAAAAAAAGGAAAGATGAAAGAAAAAAAGGAAAGATGAAAGGAAAAAAGGAAAGATGAAAGAAAAAGAAAAAAAGGAAAGATGAAAGAAAAAAAGGAAAGATAAAAGAAAAAGAAAAAAAAGGAAAGATGAAAGAAAAAGAAAAAAAGGAAAGATGAAAGAAAAAGAACAAAAAGGAAAGATTAAAGAAAAAGAAAAAAAGGAAAGATGAAAGAAAAAAAGGAAAGATGAAAGAAAAAAAGGAAAGATGAAAGAAAAAGAAAAAAAGAAAGATGAAAGAAAAAAGGAAAGATGAAAGAAAAAGAAAAAAAAGGAAAGATGAAAGAAAAAAAGGAAAGATGAAAGAAAAAAAGGAAAGATGAAAGAAAAAGAAAAAAAGGAAAGATGAAAGAAAAAGAAAAAAAGGAAAGATGAAAGAAAAAGAAAAAAAGGAAAGATGAAAGAAAAAGAAAAAAAGGACAGATGAAAGAAAAAGAAAAAAAGGAAAGATGAAAGAAAAAGAAAAAAAGAAAGATCAATGAAAAAGAAAAAAAGGAAAGATGAAAGAAAAAAGAAAAATGAAAGAAAAAGAAAAAAAGGAAAGATGAAAGAAAAAGAAAAAAGGAAAGATGAAAGAAAAAGAAAAAAGGAAAGATGAAAGAAAAAGAAAAAAAGGGAAAGAAAAAGAAAAAAAAGAAAGATGACAGAAAAAGAAAAAAAGAAAAGATGAAAGAAAAGAAAAAATGGAAAGATGAAAGAAAAAGAAAGAAAAGGAAAGATGAAAGAAAAAGAAAAAAGGAAAGAAAAAGAAAAAAAGGAAAGATGAAAGAAAAATAAAAAGGAAAGATGAGAGAAAAAAAGAAAAGATGAAAGAAAAAAAGGAAAGATGAAAGAAAAAGAAAAAAAGGAAAGATGAAAGAAAAAAAGGAAAGATGAAAGAAAGAAAGGAAAGATGAAAGAAAAAGAAAAAAAGGAAAGATGAAAGAAAAAAAGGAAAGATAAAAGAAAAAGAAAAAAAGGAAAGATGAAAGAAAAAGAAAAAAAAGGAAAGATGAAAGAAAAAGAAAAAAAGGAAAGATTAAAGAAAAAGAAAAAAGGAAAGATGAAAGAAAAAAAGGAAAGATGAAAGAAAAAAAGGAAAGATGAAAGAAAAAGAAAAAAAGAAAGATGAAAGAAAAAAGGAAAGATGAAAGAAAAAGAAAAAAAAGGAAAGATGAAAGAAAAAAAGGAAAGATGAAAGAAAGGAAAGATGAAAGAAAAAGAAAAAAAGGAAAGATGAAAGAAAAAAAGGAAAGATAAAAGAAAAAGAAAAAAAGGAAAGATGAAAGAAAAAGAAAAAAAGGAAAGATGAAAGAAAAAGAAAAAAAGGAAAGATAAAAGAAAAAGAAAAAAGGAAAGATGAAAGAAAAAGAAAAAAGGAAAGATGAAAGAAAAAGAAAAAAGGAAAGATGAAAGAAAAAGAAAAAAGAAAAGATGAAAGAAAAGAAAAAAATGGAAAGATGAAAGAAAAAGAAAGAAAAGGAAAGATGAAAGAAAAAGAAAAAAGGAAAGATGAAAGAAAAAGAAAAAAGGAAATATGAAAGAAAAAGAAAAAAAGGAAAGATGAAAGAAAAAAAGGAAAGATGAAAGAAAAATAAAAAGGAAAGATGAGAGAAAAAAAGAAAAGATGAAAGAAAAAAAAGTAAAGATGAAAGAAAAAGAAAAAAGGAAAGATGAAAGAAAAAAAGGAAAGATGAAAGAAAAAAAGGAAAGATGAAAGAAAAAGAAAAAAAGGAAAGATGAAAGAAAAAAAGGAAAGATAAAAGAAAAAGAAAAAAAGGAAAGATGAAAGAAAAAGAAAAAAAAGGAAAGATGAAAGAAAAAGAAAAAAGGAAAGATTAAAGAAAAAGAAAAAAAGGAAAGATGAAAGAAAAGAAGGAAAGATGAAAGAAAAAAAGGAAAGATGAAAGAAAAAGAAAAAAGGAAAGATGAAAGTAAAAGAAAAAAAGGAAGGATGAAAGAAAAAAGGAAAGATGAAAGTAAAAGAAAAAAAGGAAAGATGAAAGAAAAAAAGGAAAGATGAAAGAAAAAAAGGAAAGATGAAAGAAAAAGAAAAAAAGGAAAGACGAAAGAAAAAGAAAAAAAAGGAAAGATGAAAGAAAAAAAAAGAAAAAAAGGAAAGATGAAAGAAAAAGAAGGAAAGATGAAAGAAAAAGAAAAAAAGGAAAGATGAAAGAAAAAGAATAAAAAGGAAAGATGAAAGAAAAAGGAAAGATGAAAGAAAAAGAAAAAGAAAAAAGGAAAGATGAAAGAAAAAGAAAAAAAGGAAAGATGAAAGAAAAAGAAAAAAAAGGAAAGATGAAAGAAAAAGAAAAAAGGAAAGATGAAAGAAAAAGAAAAAAAGGAAAGATGAAAGAAAAAAAGGAAAGATGAAAGAAAAAAAGGAAAGATGAAAGAAAAAGAAAAAAAGGAAAGATGAAAGAAAAAAAGGAAAGATAAAAGAAAAAGAAAAAAAAGGAAAGATGAAAGAAAAAGAAAAAAGGAAAGATGAAAGAAAAAGAAAAAAAGGAAAGATGAAAGAAAAAAAGGAAAGATGAAAGAAAAAAAGGAAAGATGAAAGAAAAAGAAAAAAAGGAAAGATGAAAGAAAAAAAGGAAAGATAAAAGAAAAAGAAAAAAAAGGAAAGATGAAAGAAAAAGAAAAAAAAGGAAAGATGAAAGAAAAAGAACAAAAATGAAAAATTAAAGAAAAAGAAAAAAAGGAAAGATGAAAGAAAAAAAGGAAAGATGAAAGAAAAAAAGGAAAGATGAAAGAAAAAGAAAAAAGGAAAGATGAAAGAAAAAGAAAAAAAGAAAGATGAAAGAAAAAAGGAAAGATGAAAGAAAAAGAAAAAAAGGAAAGATGAAAGAAAAAAGGAAAGATGCAAGAAAAAAAGGAAAGATGAAAGAAAAAGAAAAAAAGGAAAGATGAAAGAAAAAGAAAAAAAGGACAGATGAAAGAAAAAGAAAAAAAGGAAAGATGAAAGAAAAAGAAAAAAGGAAAGATCAATGAAAAAGAAAAAAAGGAAAGATGAAAGAAAAAAGAAAAATGAAAGAAAAAGAAAAAAAGGAAAGATGAAAGAAAAAGAAAAAAGGAAAGATGAAAGAAAAAGAAAAAAGGAAAGATGAAAGAAAAAGAAAAAAGGGAAAGAAAAAGAAAAAAAAGAAAGATGACAGAAAAAGAAAAAAAGAAAAGATGAAAGAAAAGAAAAAATGGAAAGATGAAAGAAAAAGAAAGAAAAGGAAAGATGAAAGAAAAAGAAAAAAGAAAAGATGAAAGAAAAAGAAAAAAGGAAAGATGAAAGAAAAAAAGGAAAGATGAAAGAAAAATAAAAAGGAAAGATGAGAGAAAAAAAGAAAAGATGAAAGAAAAAAAAGGAAAGATGAAAGAAAAAAAAAAAAAAAGGAAAGATGAAAGAAAAAAAGGAAAGATGAAAGAAAGAAAGGAAAGATGAAAGAAAAAGAAAAAAGGAAAGATGAAAGAAAAAAAGGAAAGATAAAAGAAAAAGAAAAAAAGGAAAGATGAAAGAAAAAGAAAAAAAAGGAAAGATGAAAGAAAAAGAAAAAAGGAAAGATTAAAGAAAAAGAAAAAAAGGAAAGATGAAAGAAAAAAAGGAAAGATGAAAGAAAAAAAGGAAAGATGAAAGAAAAAGAAAAAAAGAAAGATGAAACAAAAAAGGAAAGATGAAAGAAAAAAGGAAAGATTAAAGAAAAAGAAAAAAAGGAAAGATGAAAGAAAAAAAGGAAAGATGAAAGAAAAAAAGGAAAGATGAAAGAAAAAAAGGAAAGATGAAAGAAAAAGAAAAAAAGGAAAGATGAAAAAAAAGAAAGAAAGGAAAGATGAAAGAAAAAGAAAAAAGGAAAGATGAAAGAAAAAGAAAAAAAGGGAAAGAAAAAGAAAAAAAAGAAAGATGACAGAAAAAGAAAAAAAGAAAAGATGAAAGAAAAGAAAAAAAAGGAAAGATGAAAGAAAAAGAAAAAAGGAAAGATGAAAGAAAAAGAAAAAAAGAAAGATGAAAGGAAAAGAAAAAAAGGAAAGATGAAAGAAAAAGAAAAAAAGAAAAGATGAAAGAAAAAGAAAAAAGGAAAGATGAAAGAAAAAGAAAAAAAGGAAAGATGAAAGAAAAAGAAAAAAAAGATAAGATGAAAGAAAAAGAAAAAAAGGAAAGATGAAAGAAAAAGAAAAATATAGGAAAAATGAAAGAAAAAGAAAAAAGGAAAGATGAAAGAAAAAGAAAAAAAGGAAAGATGAAAGAAAAAGAAAAAAAAGATAAGATGAAAGAAAAAGAAAAAAAGGAAAGATGAAAGAAAAAGAAAAAAAATGGAAGAAGAAAGAAAAATATGAAGTGAAGAAGAAAAGGATAAAAAAGTATGATGAAAGAAAATCGGAAAGTTCAACTAAAAAACACTGATGATAGGAACTGACCAATCAAATAGAGCAACCTTCTTGTATCAACCAATCAGAAACCGGAATTGCCCCATAAAAATATTGAGTCTTTTAAAATTCTCGCACACATTTTTTTCGTGCCCACACGAGATATATCTTTGCTTTTTGTCTGCAAAATTTTTTAAGTTCAACACTTATACTTAATAGCTACCCAACGAATTATGTCAACAAAGAAATTACTATGAAGTTATTGTGCTTTGAGGATTTTTTCTTAGTTCATTTAATGTTTGAAAATTATTTCAATAAACAAGTTATGGATATGTTGTGTTTTTCCTCAACCTCGTTAATAACTTGACACACTGAAATCAACAGATATTCCCGTCTTCTGCTATAGTTTCGCTAATACTGCTTTAAATACTTTTATTTTCTGACTGGAGTAGCAAAATAGTATTGTAAGCACTTTCTTAAAGTTTCATGGATTTTTATTCACTCGTTCCTTAAATATTAAAAAAAAAAGTAAACTCTTAATAATTTGATGCGCAGTGTATATTTATTAGGTACCCAACGAAAACTCTTTTTTTATCTTCAGGACTTGTACAAATCAGTTGGAAACTGTTCTGAAATTAAACATGGCTTTCATTTCTAAAAAAAAAAAGACAAAACAAAATAAAAAAAGATGAAGGGAAACGAAAAAGATGAAGAGAATAGAAAAGAAAACAATATGTAAAAATAAATAACAAAGAAAGTGCAAAATGAAGAAGAAAGAAAAAGATGCGTGAGTTCATTCCTTATAGGTTCCGAAACGGCTGAAGTTATCTTTTGCAAATTTCACACAAAATTAATTTATATTTCTGGCAGCGTTCTTAGATATGTTTTGTGCAGAAATTCATCCGAGAAGTATCGAAAATCGAAAAAATCCGATCTTAAAAGTAGCTTTTCTCTTTTATAGATAAAAAAAGAATAATTTTACAGGGAACTCTTTTATGTTACCCCGGCCAAGGATATAACAAAATTTCAGCAAATCATTTCTCCTTCAAAAACAAATTTTTCATAATCTGGAAACATAGCTTAGTGTACAGATCGAATGATCCTCTGTTCAAAACCCGAGTGTACCTCACCGTTTTATTTTATTTTTTCTTATTAATGAGTTCAATTTGCGATAAAAGAAGTACCATTTAACATCGCCGCAAATCATTTCTTCGTTTGCATATTTGAAAACTAAACATTAATCAGAAGTGAGTTTCCAGGACATTTATCTTCAAACTCAAATATCAGCTGACGTGATATTGTAAACAAATACGAATGGGATTTGATGACCATCATCATCATCATCATCATCATTTTTTTATTTTTATTTTTTTATTTTTATTTATTTTTTTAATTTTTTATTTTTTTCAAATTAGTCCACCGGACACATTATTCTTCGTAATATATAATAATCAATAGATGATTGATTTTATAGTGCATAGATACGCAGTCTGCATAAATTAAAATATCATGTTTAAGCGTATTGTACAACCAGGCAATGCCGGACTGACAGCTAGTAAAAATATAAAAAATATAAAAACATGAAAAGAGAAAAAATGCGAAAAGAATAAAAATATTAAAAGAGGAAGAAAAATAAAAAAAAGATGAGGAAAGACAGAAAATTATAAGACAAAGAAAATGAGCAAGGATTGTGCAGGATTTAACCAGACGTAACTAATTGGCCGTTCGGCTTTTCTCGGAACATGCCGGCTTTTGCCGAGCGTCGCCGACTATCAAAGCATAAGAACGCTACTTAAGAAAAATACTGAAGAAAACATTTAAAAATAATAAAATCACACAAAAATAAATAAATAAAAAATATAACGAAAATAAAAAAAGAAACAATGACCGACCGTAACATTTTTTGTTATATTTTTGCAACAATTTGTTTTAAATGAAAAAAAAAAAAAAGGAAAAACAAGTAAATTGTATTTTTCTTTCTTCAAACATTTTTTTGTCAAACAAAATTGAACAAAATTAGTAATAAAACCATTTTTTATATTTCATGTTTTTAAATAAAAGTTTAAAAATAAAAAAAAAACTTTTTATGTTTTTCATGTAGTATTTTTTTTTTTTTGCAGTTTTCTATTTTTTTTTTTGTAACTAATATAAAGTAAACATTTTGTTGTTATTTCTTTTTCTTTTCCTGAATATTTTTCCCCTGTAGAGTGGGGCTGGGCGGCAGGTTTTTTTTAATCAAACTAAGACAGCCAAAGATATTCCCTTAGGATTAGGTAACCTTTTTGTTGTTTAAAGTTAGCTGAAGGAAAGGAGAAAAAGAAATGGGAAAACAGATCAAACGAAAAGAAGTCTTACCGCGTGTGTGTCGGGCGAGGTTGGGCGAAAGAGAAAGAGAGAAACCAAGATGGTGCCCATAGTTTTAAAAGGTGTGCTCTAGTGGAAGTTACGCAAAATCACGTGAAATCACGCGGGAGACATGTACAAAAGGAGTTGACAGGTTGGGTCGGTGAGAGGCAGACAGACGAAGGTGATCTCAAACCCGGAGCTTGTTGGCTTGCAAAGACGAATTCTTTCTTTATTTTTTTTAATTTCTTTAAATTTGTTGTCCTAAACTAGGAACACTTCACTTTTCTACGATCGTATTAGACGATGATAAGAAAAGGGATAAGAAAAGACAGCGGATGTAGAAGAAACTTTGCACAACCAATCGAGTAGCTTTTCGATGTATGGGTTAAGATGGAGACAAAAGGATCCTTATCAAATTTCTGTTTCCACATAAACTCTAAAAGATAATTCTCGAGAAGCTATCGGCTGGCCCCGTTGATTTTTTCCCACTTATTTACCTCAAAGATCGTCTGCTCTTTTACCGCGCATTTATCGACGTCTTAACGCCAGATTACAATGAAACCCAAGCGCATGACGTCATGTTTCTAGCAAAGCTGACGGACGGTGAGTTTCGTCTTTAAGTACCGGCAAAAGAAAATGACAAAGCAAAAGAGTAGAAAGTGAATTTCCATCGGGGCCGTAAATATATTTCTGATTTCTTACTAACTTGACCCCACATTATAGTTAAAAAAAAAAAAAAAATTAGAAAGTGGATTTTTAAAAATTCACTTTTCACCTCAAACGAGGCGCAGTGCCACTTTGTTGGAGAGGGCTACCTCCACGTTAAAAAACGACCCTGGTGTCTAACTCTGTCCCGTGGGGAGGCATTGTAAATAGGTACTATCAGGGACATAAGTTGCAGGGATACTATGAAGGGAGTTGGACAGCAAGATGTCTGTTCACATTACACTTAAACTTCTGCATGTCAGTACAGTTGGGGGAAGCAGAAACCCGGAAGAGGGAATTCCACAATCTAGCAGTTCTGGAGAAGAATCTATTAGAGTAGAAGGCTTTCTTACATCTAGGGATCTCTAGTGTATAGGAGTGGGATTTAGCTGCTTCTCAGGTTTGTCAGGAGTATTTACGTCGAAGGGTACAAGTGATTGCAGTTCGTCAGAGCATTCACCATTAAACTACTTGTAGAACAGGTAGAGGGATGCAACATTTCGTCGATGGGACAGAGGCTGAAGCCTAGATAACAGTTCAGAGCCTATCAGATTGGCGACTCTCTTTTGAACCCTGTCCAGGAGCAAGAGACTAGTAGCAGATGCACCAGCCTAAATATGACAACAATATTCCATACATGGGCTAATGGTGGTTTTATCCTTCTACCGCTCCAGAAGATATCTCACTACTGATGCAATTCTCTATCTATATAAAAGCCAAGTACGTCCAAGGATGGAATACTGTTGCCATATCTGGGCAGGAGCTGCTAAAAACAGCCTATCCTGCCTTGACAGAGTACAAAATAGACTTCGTGGCTTAGTGGGGGGATGCCCTTTTCTCTACCCTGCAACCTCTCTCCCACAGAAGAGACGTTGCGAGCCTATCCTTGTTTTATCGTTATTTCCATGGCAGGTGCTCGTCTGAACTCCAATCTCTGGTCCCTCTTCGCCAATCTTTCACGAAAAACACCCGTCTAGCTGAATCCACTGTGAAAATTTTTCCCCACTCTATATCTGTGCCTAAATCAAAACGCGGATTCCATGAACAAAGCTTCTTTCTTAGAACTGCACGCCTGTGGAACTCTGTTCCGTCTTCCTGCTTCCCACCGGACTACAACTTGGATGTGTTCAAGTCCAATGTTAACAAATTCCTAATGAACCGCCCCCTTAAGTAAACACTTCATCAAATCTCCACACTAACGTAATGTACTTGCAATAACCCTTATCCCTGAGTGGCTTCCGGGCCTTGATAAGTGATGATCACTGTGTAAAAAAAAAAGGTACAGGATGCTTTCAGGTGTAAGTAACTTTCTAGTACGGTAGAGAGAGAGAGAGAGAGAGAGAGAGAGAGAGAGCACTCTCCTCTCAGTGACCCTTGCAATGTTCTCAATGTAGCTATTCCAACTCTTGTTCCCCGTGAACGTTAAGCCGTGGGGTTGAAAGAGGTATTTTCAGGTAATGTATCTTCAGTCATAGCTATCAGTGGTTTGAGAAGATTGCTTGTACTTTTCGCCGACTGCGTGTCTTTTGCTTCTCTTATTTTCTCCTTTACTCCTCACATTCCATGAGCGATGTTTCTTACAAAGAGCGAAGAATTGCTATTTTCTGGACCAATGAAATCTTTTATTTGGCCAATCAACTCTGGTTCTTATTTCTCTCACAACTTTTATCATTCATCGCATTCTCCCTGTCTTCTATGAATCTCTTATGCCACTCAAAAACTGATAGCTGATTCATGCAAGATGGTCCAAAAGCAGTCTGAAGTATTCCATACATTTCTGTGCCATTTTTTCCAAGTTTAAAACAGAATTTTATTGCATATCGTTCTTCTAAAGTGTCCTCCTCACATCCAGATTGCATTTTTTAAATTCACCAGCTGTGACAATCAGGCTTTAGTAGGATGTATTCCAATTCCTGGTTTAGTTGTTCATTTGAACCTGAACAATAAATAAATAGTCAGTCATCTCATAAGATGCATAACAATAACATATTGAATTTTCGAGAGTCTATGACAATTTTAAATGCCCGTACAAAAAAGCGTTTGGAAACTTATTTAAGGCACACACACACAATATATATATATACTAGCTGTACCCTGCCACGCGTTGCTGTGGCTCAAATTGGCGCAATGGAAAAAGTTCCAAAATGAGAAAAAGCATGTTTCTTATAGGTTTAATTTTCCATTTTGCATGGGTACACAGTTTTTGTTGTTCCATTTGCTTAGCTGATATAGAGATTTTCCGGTTTGGTGACTCTTGAATACGTAACATAAATTGTCCATGTGAAAAAACAGTCAGTGTGTAACTGTAAGGCCCACAATTGTAAAGATTGTTCCCTGTGCTTTGTTGATGGTTATTGCAAATGACAATAAAATTGGAAAGTGCAATTTGCTAAAGTGTAATGATGTATCCGGTGGAATCATAGGAATGCATGGAATGAAGATATATTCATCTGTGAAAGGTCCTGTTAAGATCGCTGTTTCTATGATATTGTTTGTTATTTTTTTTTTTTTTTTTACTGCAAGCTATGTGCCATTGCAAAGCTTGGATTGGTTTATATTTCACAACATGATAATTAGTACACCAAATTTCAGTTACAATACATGCGGTGGCATCCCTGGCAAATATAACTGTTGGATAATTAACCACTTTATCTGCTTTCACAACAGTGTCGATGGATTTGTATTTGACTACCTCACTTGGAATTTTACATTTAATTATAGCGTTAAGTTCATGGGCATCTTTGTATTGACCTGCAAGAATAGCTCATTCACTCAGTAAAATGGAATTCTTATATTTTGAATATCTGCAAAAACCTTTTAAACTAACTATTCTTTTGATGAAATAAAATTACCGAAATTACAGAAGTTAAAAGTCAAAGAATTTTGCCCTTAACTCTGATCAGCTGGCACTTTTTCGTACCCAATTTCCCACAAGTGATGCAAAAGTTTTTGTGCGGATCGAACAGTCTGCAACTGTACATGCATATTTTGAGTTAAGTTTAATGTCTTCACATGGAACAAAAAAGTACAGTATTTGAGGCAAGCATTTATTTCATCTGCTGGTGTTGATTGAAGAATAACAGGTAACATTTGTCTGAAATCTCCTGCAAGCAATATTACTGCATTCCCAAATGGTCTGACATTGCCACGCAAATCTTGCAAGGATCGACCAAGAGCCTCAAGTGATTTTTTGCGTACCATTGTGCATTCATCCTAAACAATAAGTTTGCATTTCTGCAATATTTTTCCCCATATTGGATGTTTTGGAGATGTCGAAGATGAGATTTTTGAAAAGTTGAATGTTTTAAAGTAGAATAAATAATTCTTCTACTTGGCAGCAAGGTCGCAGGTATTCCTCATGCAGCAAGGGCTAAGGCTATGTCATTTTGTTACCAAATGGCTGCCAAAATCAATTTAATTAGAAAGGTTTTACCAGTTACTTCTGGTGCTGTTCAAGGTAGCAGTAATTTCCAAATAACTTCTATTCTCACAGTCAGTAAATTAGGTGACTAAAATAGGATTTAGCCATGTTTTGACAATGCCTTTTTCACTGTAATTAATTTAGGAGACTAAAATAGGATGAGGGATTAGAGATGGACAGATAGAGAGGAAGATATATAGATAGAAAAGAGACAGTGAGAGGAAAATAGAGAAAGAGAAGGAGATAGAGAGATAAAGGGATTGATAGATAAACAGAGAGATAGGTGGAGTGTTAGAAACAGAGAGGGATGAAACAGAGGAAAGGAGAGAGAGAGGGAGTTAGAGAGAGAAAGGGGCTCAAAGAGAGATGGAGAGGGTGATATAGAGAGAAAGATAGATTGAAAGAGGGAAAGGGAGAGATGGATAGAGAGAGATATTGAGAGAGGGGGAGAGAAACAGAAGGTGAACTACACTTCACCGTTTTTTTCCTCGTTAAGTAGAGAAGAAATCTTTCGAGACTGAGGCAATTTTAATGTTTTGTTATTATCCAGAGTACCCCTTTTTTTTGGGGGGGGGCTAGATTTTCCTTGTATTAGAAACCGACCGGGTTATCTGTACTTTCACTTAACAAATTAATAAAAGAAAAACATATTGTAAAATTTGAATTTAACAGGAAAATACTATTTTAAAAAATAGCACGGTAACATAAGTGCATAAGTGCCACTTTAGGTACTCCTTGGGCGTTGAGTTCCATGGCGACCAGCATAATTATTTAATGGTCGCTCCCTTAGCCCCCCCCCCTCACAGTCAAAGCTAATGCATGCGCATGTAACATTTTTTTTATTTACTGACGTTGGCTTAGTAACTAAACGATTTATTGATAATTTCGTAACCCTTAAACGCATGCCGGAAGATTTAAATTGGTTCATTATTGTTGTAATGAAAAAAAAAAGTTTCATTCAACACAAAACCAAAAACACATATTAATGGTAAATGATTTATTATTCTATTCATTGAAATTTACTAATTTTTAAATTAAAAATTAAAAAAAAAAGTTAATAAAAAAATAGTTGCTTATGTGCGCATAAACAACTTTCTTTTTTTTTTTTAGATTAGGTCCACCTTATAATCACCCCCCTCCCCAAACTCCTCATATTAAAAACAGCTTCCGGAATAAATACCACTTTTGGAGGGGGGGGGGCTATTTGCAAAATTTAACTGATATTTGTTGTCAGCATACCCACCCGAAAATACTATTAAAAAAAAAGGAGGGGTTCAGTGCCCGTGGCAGAGAAGTAGATTTATTTATCAATAAAAGTTGCAGAGAAGTAAATTTATTTATCAATAAAAGTCGTCATTTAAAAAAGAAAATTGTGGAGGTGGACCTAAATGTTTTGTTTTCGCACTATTCAACAATTTGTTCATCTGCGCATGTAAATTAAAAAATATTTGTAAAAGTGAGAAGTTATTAGTAAATGATTTAGTTTTTTTTTTAAATTTATTTATTTATTTTTTTTACATTAGATCCACCTCCACAAATGTTAAGAACGGCTTTCAGAATAAACACCCCCAACCTCTCCATGTTAACAACGGATTTCGGAATAAACACCATTGGGGGGGGATATTAAAAAAAAAGTCGATAAAAGTCGTTATTTAAAAAGAAATTTAAAATCAAATGTTTGTAAAAAGTGAGAAATTATTAATAAATGTTTAGTAACATTTTTCGGTGCTAATGCAGAGAGTGATCTGCGCTATTTTTTAAATCGTGTTTTTTTTTTAATCAATTGCAAGGTTAAAGTACAGAATAGGCACAAAACACCCTCCCCCATGTTAAGAATGGCTTTTTAAATAATAACGTTATTATTTCAGCATGGATCACTCTCTGCATGAGTACCCATTTTTCTTTTAATATTCATAAAAAGTAAAACTTTTTTAAAAATAAATAAATGTTTGTAAATGTGACAGATAATCGTTTAGTTACGGCAACGTCAGTAAATAAAATATGTTACGCGCGGGGTGAGGTGGGAGACTAAGGGAGCGACTATTATTTTTTTCTACTGGTCGCCATGGAACTCAACGCCCAAGGAGTACCAAACTTTAATTTTTTTTTGTCAAATAAATAAATTTCAAGCAATTTTTGCAATAAATAATAGATAGCAACTTCGTTAATTTTACGACTCGCCCCAGCATATTATAAACACCCTAACTTCCCCATGTTAAGAACGGCTTTCGGGCGTTTTTTTTGTTTTTTTTTAACATGGGGGGGTTAGGGTGTTTATAATACGTTGAGGCATGTCGTAAAAATGAAACAGTTTAGAAAAAGTTAAAACAAACTTTTTTATGTAAACAATGGCGTGAAAATAAACTAAACAATTAAAACGTAATGTTTCATGAGTGAAGCTTTAACATAAATAAAATTTAAAAAACATAAGTACATAAATGAATTTAAAGTTTTAAAATATGGGATTATTATTATTATTTGTGTGTGTGTGTGTGTGTGTGTGTGTGCTAATGCAGAGAGTGATCCGCGCTATTTTTTTAAAATCGTTTTCCACGTTTAAAGTTTTATGATATGTTTTTATTCAATTGTAGGGTTAAAGTACAGAATAGGTACAAAATACCCTCCCTTCCCCATGTTAAGAATGGCTTTTTAAATAATAACATTATTATTTCAGCACGGATCACTCTCTGCATGAGTAAGTTTTTTTTTTTTTTTTTTTACTTATCGAGTTAACAGAAAATGAAATCTTTCGTCAATTCGTGGCTGTGAAATGAATCGAACCGGAAGTTCAGTTTTATCAACAGAACAGATTCGCAGTAAAAAAAAAAATATATTTATTTTATTTAATATTTTAATTTTAATAAATCGCGAGGTAAATTTATTTCAATAACATAAAAACATGCCTCGACTCTAAAGATGGGTTGTCTGAAAATTTCAAATAAATTGGTAACTTAGAAATAGGGTTTTATTTGTTTAGAGCGAACCAACTTTACATTTATATATATATATATATATATATATATATATATATATATATATATATATATATATATATATATATATAGTCACATGCATAGACCAATGTGTATGAGAGTATAAAGAAAGAAAAAATTAGGGAAAATGTGAAGGTTTCAGAAAGAGTTAGAAAAAAAAAAGTTTATCCTATCTCACCGTGCATTTCAGTCCTAAGGAAAATGTTTATGGAAAATCTTTGTCGTTTAAAAAAAATGTAGTCATTGAGTAGTCCTAGGTGTTTGTTAAGGTCTGAAGTGTGCGTGTTGAGTTTTAGAATTAATTTTTGTTCATATTTTCGTCTCTGGTGTTGTGTAATAAAATTGGATATATATATATATATATATATATATATATATATATATATATATATATATATATATATATATATACATACATACATATATATATATACATACATACATATATATATATATATATATATATATATATATATATATATATATATATATATATATATACCCGGCGTTGCTAGGTTAAAATATATTTGCCGGCGAAGAGTTTAGTCACATAATATTTAAGATACTACGAATATCTTAACTTTTTTCGATTTTTCTAAAAGTGGGCCAAACGTTGAATTTATGAAAGCATAAAACATTCATTTAATCTCTGAAAATTAAACAGGAAATAACCCTCATTGCTTAAAATGGAAATAGAAGCCATAACTTAAACAAACTTACATCCGCTTTTAGATGCAACTGGTGTCGGTAATAATAATTGAAATTAAATGAAAAATAAACTAAATTAAAAGTAAATTAAATAAATCAACTTGAAATAATATCTCTAAACAGAACAATTAAAAGAATGTCATTCCAACAAACAATTAATAACATGGGGGTAATTATTAAAGTAGATGTATTCTAATATAATATGCAAATTAGGTTACTTATTGAATGTGGATTTACTTTGATTAAATATATAGAAATCATGCTGGAATGACAGTGTGTAAACGCCCGGTTTCAGTGTGAAAACTAATTTGTGAAATATTGTACCTGTACTGTACATATTAATCAAATTGTGAACTAGCAGACAAAAGAATAGAATTTTTGGTTTTAGGATGAAAATAGCTCTTTAATAGTAAAAAAAATTAAAAAGAAAACTGAAATCAAGTTTTCCCAACAAATTACTTAGGATTGCATAAGCGTAAGATTTCCTTAAGAAACTCCTATATCGTTACAGATATCAAGTGGGGGACCAATTTACATTAAATTTATATGTAAAATTAAGGAAAGGAGAGTAAAAAAAAAACAAATAAAAAATAAATAAAAAAACTTTAAATAGATATGAAAAAATAAGAATTAAAAAAAAAATTTTTTTAAATTAAAAAAAAAAATTTTTTAATTAAAATTTTTTTTTTTTAATTTAAACAAAAAAATTAAAAAGAAAACTGAAATCGAGTTTTCTCAACAAATTACTTAGGATTTCGGAAGATTGAGGTGAATTTACTTTTTTATCGCTTAACAAGGATTTCTTTATTAAACTTATACTAATACCGTTACAGATGTCAACGCTGTCTAGTCCCAAAGTGGGGGATCAATTTACATTAAATTTATATGTAAAATTAAGGGAAGGAGAGTAGAAAGTAGGCCATGGCTTCACTTTTTCCAGCCTCGGACCTTTACCTTCATCTTTTTTATCCTCACATTCAATGAGCGATGCTTCTGACAAGGAGGGAAGAATTGCTGTTTTCTGATTGGAATCTATCTATCTAATACTTATTGAAGAAGTATATTTTAAGCTCCTTACGTGGGTATATACCTTGTCCGGAGTGATTTACACAAAATAATATATATATATATATATATTAAATTATAGTGATTCAATGAATTTCGAAAAACCTTTTTTGAAGTGAAATGTCTGAGTTTCATATCAAAGATATTTATTATTCTAAGCAAGACAAGGAATAGTAATTGTCTGTATTTTTGAGATGAGGTGTTTTCATTGATTGAGATTGTCGGACTGACTTCCTCATCTTGATTGTTATAGTCACAACGTTTCGGCCGTTTTGCCCTCCGGCAGGTGTTTTGTATCGAACTGGGGAACCGTTTGTTAGGAGTCTCGAACCCAACCCTTTATTATTATTACGGGGGTACCGTGTTCGGACTCCAGCTAGGCTTTGGGACATAGTTGCTGATTCTCGGTTTTGAATGTTACTTTTTCATTGCCTTCGTTCAATCAAAGACAAGGAATACTTTAGAAATTAAAAATCTTTGATATGAAACTCAAACATTTCACTTCAAAAAGGTTTTATTTTGAAATTCATGGAATCACAAAAATTTAACTTATTTGCTCTATCTTGTATATCGAGCAATTCTTATTTAGATGGGATAATACTTATAGAATATTACTGCCAATGATATTTTGTAAATCTTATAATCACAGGTTTCCATACCAGCTGATTGTTAAATAACTTTATTCTGAAGTAAATATATATATATATATAAATATATATATATATATATATATATTTTATTACATTTTCACCCCAAACAAGGCACATTGCCACTTTGGTGTAGGGGGCTAACTATCAAGGGAAACATCTACTGGGGTACTATGTAGGGATTAGGGCAGCGAGATGTTGGTTCACGTTGCACTTGAACTTATGCATGTCAGTACAGTTGGGGAAGCAGTGACCTGGAATGGAATTCCAAAGTCTAGCTGTTCTGGGGAAGAAACTACTGGAGTAGAAAGATCTTTTACATCTAGGGATCTCTACAGTGTGGGGGTGGGATTTTGCAGCTTTTCGGGTCTGTCGAGGGTGTTCAGGCTTATATATATATAAGTATGTGTGTGTGTGTATGTATATAGATGTATATATATGTATATATATGTATATATGCATATATATGTATATATATGTATATATATATATGTATATTTTTATATATATGTATATATATGTATATTTTTATATATATGTATATATATGTATGTATATATGTATATATATATACATACATATATATATTTATATATATATATATATATAAATAAGGCAAACCCAAATCTGCATAAACATTACGGTAATTAGAAGGAAAAGTATCATTTTCCAGGTTGAGGAGAATTGAAAGTCTATTTAAAAACAAGGCCGATAGCCATTAGTCGCGTGCTCTCGTGTAATGAATGTAGGATTGACATAAAATTCTTAAAGATAAACTAAAATGACCGAAAAATGGTCTGAAATGACTTAAATAAATAAAAAGTAAATGACTTTGAATGACTTAATGAACTTAAGGATGAATTGAATGACCTTAAGAATGACTTGAATGCATAAAAAAATAACTGGAATCCTTCAAAAACAACGAGAATGATCTGGGGAATGGCTTGAATGGCTTTGAGACTTACTGGTTGTAAATTGGGTGATCATTTTACATTAAATTAATACAAAAAAGTGATCCCCCACTTTTTATCACAAAGTTACAAAGTACAGCATGTAGTAAGAACAGATACTACGCTTTAATCTTGACCAAAAGGCCAAGAAAAGCTTAAAAAGCTAAGAACAGCATCTATTAACAACAGACTTTTGATCTTAACCAAAAAGGCCAAGCACAAAAGTGTTACGGACAGACCGACCGACCGACCGACGGTGTGACTTATAGAGTCGCTTGCACGCGACTAAAAATGGAAATTTAGTAAACAAATACTATAGAGTATTTTTGAGGTGAACATTGATTATTCGTATTATTTCAATTGTTTGGACTATTGTTTTCATATTCAGTGTTATTTTCACAACGTATCGGTTAATGTAATCTCTAACCTTCTTTAGGGGTAGACCTTAGGGATCTTTCTGTCGACCTCAGGAATCTTTCTGTCGACCTCAGGAATCTTTCTGTCGACCTCAGGAATCTTTCTGTCAACCTCAGGAATCTTTCTGTTGGACTCGAGAATCTGTCAGTCGAATTTCGGAATACAAGCACCCGTGGCGTTGTGGATAGAGTACTTGGCGAAATTCAGTTGAAAAAGTTACATTTCTGGAGATTGCAGATTCAATCCTAGGCCCGGGCGACCCAAGAATATAACTGTGAATTACTTAGGATTTTTACCCAGCCATAGCTAACTGTTACATGATAAGGGCTGTCCCCTGTTCATGTAAGTATAAAAATAGAGAGATTAGTTAAAATGGAAATAAGAGAAAGCAGAAATCGAACCCTGGACATAAGTTTTAAAGAACAATAGGTTTAAATGGAATGTCCAGTAAATTGTTAATTCGGATGAAATAAATAATAAATAAACTATTCAATTGTTAAAAGAATGTGGATAATAAAATATGAGTTAAATAAATTAGATATGTAGGTTAAATTCCTTTGTGGAAACAAACAAGGAAAATAGGTTATTGGGAAATCAATGTCGAAAACGTGAAAAGTCGTGCATGTTGAGACACGTGAATTTTGCTCACGTGGCCGGGATGCATGAGTTCTCAATATAGCAGGTGAGAGTTAGTTGGTGGAGAGACAGTCAGAGAGTCAGAGACAGTCAGGAGAGACAGTCAGGAGAGACAGTCAGGCGGACGTCTGAAGCGAGACGTCACTTCAGAAACTAAGATGTGAAACTTTGAGTTCTTAATGAGGAAGTCGACCGGTCGTCAGAAAATAAATTCACCATGTGTTTTGGATAAAGCTTATCTTTGTGTTGTGATTTCTACAAAAAGGTAAATTGTATTGTTATTATATGTCTGTGTATAAAATGTCATTACAACAACATCTCTCTCTCTAAGATACAACATCATATGTAATAAGACAAGAACTCTCACTAAGACACATATCTTTACTAATAAGAACTCACGTAACATACGCGCACAAGTGGTATAGTCTAATACTAATAATAATAACCATATCACCCAGTATATAACAACCCTCAATTTGGTGTTCGTGAACCTTTTGCATCAGCGATGCAGAAACCGAACCTGGGGTCGATACCACGAAAAAAAAGAAAAAAAAAAAAAAGAAACACAACGTTTTAAAGGGGTCCAACATAATTAAAAAAAATAAATAAATAATACCACGGAAAAAGAAAAAAATCACACGATCACAGAATTCGAAAAAGAAAAAGAAACACAACGTTTTAAAAGGGTCCAACATAATTAAAAAAATAATAATAATAAATAAATAATACCACGGAAAAAGAAAAAAAATTACACGATCACAGAAATGCGAAGAAAAAAAAAAATGAAAAAAAAAAAAAAAAATTTGAACATACACGCACACAGAGAACAAAAGATACAAGAAATATTAAAAAGAAAAAGAAGAAAAGGCCGATATGCCGTAAAAAGAAATTCGTAGTAATGAAAAAAAAATAGTAAACAAGTCACCCACGTAATTCATTGATAAATGAATTGGCCTGTTAAAAAAAAATAAAAAAACACACACACACACACACACATACACGCGAATGCAGAGATTGTGTAATCTATTATTGTTTTGAAATTTGTAGAAGTGCATTAGAAAATGTGTGTCAATATGAAATCGTTTGGACGAATTGTTGAATTTAATCTGTCAATCAAAACAGGAATTTCAAAGGTCGCATGTACTCTCTATGAAACGGCGTGTAAATTGTTTTGAAATGCATTTTGTGTTCATAGTGAACTTTTCGGCTTTTGCGTGTTCATTTATTTTGTTTTTGAAAAAAAAAAAAGGGACAATTGTTTGGACAGACTGTTGAATTGTTGTTTGTTACAGATGATTTTTTTTGTTGTTAAAAAAAAAAAAAAGTTATAACTGTTGCAAAATGTTTAAATGTATTAAGATATTTTTTTTTTTTGGAAAATGTTTTTATGATGTTGAACAAATATTGTAAATTGTCTTATGTAATGTTATGATTTTCACAGCAAGAATTCAAAGTTATCCGTAAATATACATTAGATTAAAATGATCTAGTAGAAAATAAGTTAAGACGTATGGTTGGCTTACAGATTCAGTTAGAATTTTAGAAGGGGGACAAGAATTAAAATTACGTAAACGGGCATTTGGAGAGATTTTAGATGTGATACGCCGTAAGAAAGATGTTTTGTTTTAGCATTTGGTTTTGTTGTTTTTTTTAGAGATCCTAAAATTTTTTCTCCAAGAAAAGTGACTTGGTAGGGATTGATAAGCACAAGAAGTGCCCCTATACGAAAAATTTGGGAACCTGGTTAATTAAGTGCTTAAAATAAGCTAGTTGCACGTAACGACTCCGAGCGAAGTAGTAAGTCTTGGCTTAGTTAATAAACAGGCGTTGGAAAGAATACGAAAATTCTTAAGGGGACCAGTAAACCGATGAGAGGTAGTCCCGAGGCAATCACATATAGCTTAATGAAGTAAGAGACAGGCAAAAATATGCCGTAGATTACGTAAGAAAGATATAACCTTGTATTTTTTTTTTAGAGACGCATGAATGTGGGATATATCTGCTGGATCTTGGAAGCCCTGGTGAGAGAAAAGAAAAATCACCAAAAACAAAACGGGCAATTAGATAGAATTTAGGCGCAATTACGGTGTTGGGCGCGAAACGTGTTAGTTAGTTAGGGGTGATATTTCTAAATCCTCGTCGAAGTTTCAAAAATCCAAGCAAGGAAATCCGAGCGAATCCGTATGAGAGAAAAAAAGGTATATCTTAAACTTCTGAAGCCAACCACAAAGATTTAAGTATATGAGCTTTGGTATGTCCCATATGAGATAGTTATAGAATAAAAAACAAAGCCATACTTGATAAGACTAACCATGCGGAAAGAGAGATCAGAGCACTTTTGAGACGAAGGAAGTCGTCCATTTCGAGAAAGGTGAAAACCTCTAATCTGCGGCATATGGGTGGCTGGAAAATAGCTGATGTGAATTATAGGAATACCCTACACCCAAAAAGTAAATGCCACAAAGATCAGAAAGGTTCTGATCTTAAAAAAAAAAAAAAATAATTGTGAAATCGGCCGTGAAGGGCTGACTAAAAGAGATTTTTTTTGTGTGTTTTTTAGCCTGATCTTTCTAGCCGTGTGGTTGTGTAGATGTAAAAAAAAAAAAAAAAAAAAATGTACTAAAGTTAAAAATGCATACATTTTTTTTGTGAAATATGGAAGGGAGGGATGTTACATGATAAGGGCTGTCCCCTGTTCATGTAAGTATAAAAATAGAGAGATTAGTTAAAATGGAAATAAGAGAAAGCAGAAATCGAACCCTGGACATAAGTTTTAAAGAACAATAGGTTTAAATGGAATGTCCAGTAAATTGTTAATTCGGATGAAATAAATAATAAATAAACTATTCAATTGTTAAAAGAATGTGGATAATAAAATATGAGTTAAATAAATTAGATATGTAGGTTAAATTCCTTTGTGGAAACAAACAAGGAAAATAGGTTATTGGGAAATCAATGTCGAAAACGTGAAAAGTCGTGCATGTTGAGACACGTGAATTTTGCTCACGTGGCCGGGATGCATGAGTTCTCAATATAGCAGGTGAGAGTTAGTTGGTGGAGAGACAGTCAGAGAGTCAGAGACAGTCAGGAGAGACAGTCAGGAGAGACAGTCAGGCGGACGTCTGAAGCGAGACGTCACTTCAGAAACTAAGATGTGAAACTTTGAGTTCTTAATGAGGAAGTCGACCGGTCGTCAGAAAATAAATTCACCATGTGTTTTGGATAAAGCTTATCTTTGTGTTGTGATTTCTACAAAAAGGTAAATTGTATTGTTATTATATGTCTGTGTATAAAATGTCATTACAACAACATCTCTCTCTCTAAGATACAACATCATATGTAATAAGACAAGAACTCTCACTAAGACACATTTTATTACTAATAAGAACTCTCACAAGAAAAAGCATCACTTATAATAGTCTCTCTCTAAGACTCTTTAATGAAACAACTATATAACATAACGGAATGAGAGCACCCTTCCCTGTGAATTAAATAAAAGGTTTCGTTCGAATTCCGCGATTTCTTGAGTTCAACATAAAGGTTCACAAGTTTTACAGAAAGATTCCCAAGTTCGGCAAGATACATTTAAAGATGGTCGAACCGACCAAAATGCACATTACATTTCAGATTCATTTTAGTAATCTGAAGAATTCAAATAATACGAAAACTATAGTGCATGAACGAGTTCTACAGTTTACGCAAAAAGAATAACTTGGTTTCCCCGACGCTGATTTCCACGCCGTATTGTAAAGATACTTCGTTCAGTTGCTTCACTAAGTTGGCCAGCTCCAGCGAGATCGTCGAATCTAAGGTTAATGATTGTCCGCCTTCCAATGCTGACCGTGACTGTGTTGTCTTCAAAGACTTCAGTCACGTTAAGTTCAAGGAAAAAGCTTAACAGTGACAAAGATAGCAGACATCACCGTCGGACAACATTTTTTTTAATATACTGCCTTTTGGTATTAAAAGTTTTTATATACTGCCTTTTTATATTAAAAGTTTTAATATACTGCCTTTTTATATTAAAAGTTTTTATATACTGCCTTTTTATATTAAAAGTTTTAATATACTGCCTTTTGGTATTAAAAGTTTTTATATACTGCCTTTTTATATTAAAAGTTTTAATATACTGCCTTTTGGTATTAAAAGTTTTAATATACTGCCTTTTTATATTACAAGTTTTAATATACGACCTTTTGATATTAAAAGTTTTAATATACTGCCTTTTGGTATTAAAAGTTTTAATATACTGCCTTTTGATATTAAAAGTTTTTATATACTGCCTTTTGGTATTAAAAGTTTTAATATACTGCCTTTTTGTATTAAAAGTTTTAATATACTGCCTTTTGATATTAAAAGTTTTAATATACTGCCTTTTTGTATTAAAAGTTTATATATATACTGCCTTTTGGTATTTAAAGTTTTAATATACTGCCTTTTGATATTACAGTTTTAATATACTGCCTTTTGTATATTAAAAGGTTTAATATACTACCTTTTGATATTGAAAGTTTTAATATACTGCCTTTTAGTATTAAAAGTTTTAATATACTGCCTTTTGATATTAAAAGTTTTTATATACTGCCTTTTGATATTAAAAGTTTTAATATACTGCCTTTTGGTATTAACAGTTTTTATATACTGCCTTTTGATATTAAAATTTTTAATATACTGCTTTCTGGTATTAAAAGTTTTAATATACTGCCTTTTGATATTAAAAGTTTTAATATACTGCCTTTTTGTATTGAAAGTTTTAATATACTGCCTTTTTGTATTAAAAGTTTATATATACTGCCTTTTGGTATTTAAAGTTTTAATATACTGCCTTTTGATATTACAGTTTTAATATACTGCCTTTTGTATATTAAAAGGTTTAATATACTACCTTTTGATATTGAAAGTTTTAATATACTGCCTTTTGATATTGAAAGTTTTAATATACTGCCTTTTGGTATTAAAAGTTTTAATATACTGCTTTTTGGTATTAAAAGTTTTTATATACTGCTTTTTGGTATTAAAAGTTTTAATATACTGCCTTTTGGTATTAAAAGTTTTAATATACTGCCTTTTTGTATTAAAAGTTTTTATATACTGCCTTTTGATATTACAGTTTTAATATACTGCCTTTTGGTATTAAAAGTCTTAATATACTGCCTTTTGGTATTGAAAGTTTTAATATACTGCCTTTTGGTATTAAAAGTTTTAATATACTGCTTTTTGGTATTAAAAGTTTTAATATACTGCCTTTTGATATTAAAAGTTTTAATATACTGCCGTTTTGTATTAAAAGTTTTAATATGCTGCCTTTTGATATGCCGGAAAATGATAGACATAATTTTGAGTCATTGTTTTGTATATCTTGATGATATTTTTATAAAAAAGTAAATAGAGGACAACATATTGAACACATGGAAATTGTATTATTTGGATTATTATGATTTCGGTCGATGTAACCTCCGACCTTCTTCATGTGAATTCTGGCGAACTGGGGAATTTGTGTAGAATTTCGTATGAAACCCTTTATTTAATTTTCAGGGGTAGCAATATATATATATATATATATATACTATCAGTTTATCCCGGCTTTGTTCAGGTCGTATGTACTGTTCATAACTTTGTGTGTATATGTATATATATATATATATATATATATATATATATATATATATATATATATTAAAAAGTTTGACTCATGTCCAGGTAACCTACATCTAAACTTTCAAGTGTTTAGACCCAAAATTGGCTGAAGAGTTTGATAGAGTCTGCAAAGGTCACTTATTTCAACTTTGACTTCTTGGCAGCTAAGTGTTCGCCCCAAAACTGATTAAAAAGTTTGCTGCATGTTTGAATACCCTTTATGTAAAATTTCAAATGTTTAGACCAAAACTTGAGACTGCAAAGGTCAAATCCTTTGAACCTTGACCCCTTGGCAGCCAAATTTCCGGCCAAAAACCGATTAAAAACCTTGTCCTATGATTGAATCACTTTTATGTAAAATTCCAAGTGTTTAGACCAAAGGTTGGTTGAGTAATTTGGTAGAGACTGCAGAGGTCAATTTTTTAAAACTTTGACCTCAATTTTGACTCTTTAACATTTATTGGTTTGAGCTCAAATCAAACTACAAAGTTTAATTCATGTCCAAGTAACCTATTTCTAAAATTTCAAGTGTTTAGGCCCCAAATTGGCGGAAGAGTTTGGTAGTGTTTTCAAAGGTCCAATCGTTGAACTTTGACTCCTTGACAGCCAAATTTCTGGCCGAAAATCGATTAAAAAGATTTTCCCAAATCTCAATACCCTTTATGTCAAATCTCGAGTCTGTAGACTGAACATTGACAGAGTAATTTTGTAGGGAAATGTACACACACAGACACACTCAAACAATTTCATACACACACACATATACATATATATGAGCAAATAGTTAATATATATATATATATGTGTGTGTGCGTGTGTGTGTGTGTGTAGTAATAAATAGTGGTATATAATGCTAAGTAGCAAGACTATACAAGAGTAGGTTTAAGGCTCCTAAAATTCACTCTTAAATTGTTTGCAACAAAGTACTTGGTAAAATTCCATTGTAAAGTTACACACTTTTGGAGTGTTTGAGGTTCAATCCTCAGTGCAGGCGACACTCGAAATACAATTGCGAATTATTTTGGATTTCTACTCAGTCAAGACTGACGGAACGAGAGCATGCTACCCCTTTGGATTTGATAGAGTTCGGTTCGAAATTCCCGAGTTCAACAGAAAGATTCCTGAGTTCGACAGATAAATTCCAGAGTTCGATAAGCTATACATGAAGAAGGTCGAAGGTTACATTGACCGAAACGTTGTGAGAATATCTCTCAAGATGAGAACAGTAATCCGAATAATTCAAACAATACGAAAGTTTCTATCCTAGAACTGCCCGCTTGTGAAACTCTGTACCGCAGACCTGCTTTCCGGGTGACTTCAAAATTGCTATTTTCAAGTCGAATGTAAACAAGTTCTTTTTGTTCCGTCCCCTTAAATAATCACATTCTACCGGATTTCCACCACTGTTGTCTCACTGGCTGCCGCACACTTATTAGCCCCTACTCACGAGTGACCTTCAGTGACTGCCTTGTACAAAAAGAAGTCAACAAGTACGTATATACACACCATGATATCGTCGTCAAGTAACAAGATCAGCAACAACTCTTAAAATAAGATAATTGAATATGTAAGGAAACGGAAAGTATCGAGATGTGTAAATAAATTGTAGTAAACAAACAGTTTGTAGACGTTAAAGCACAATTTGCTAAGAAAATAATCATAGACATATACCAGCGCCATATGAAAACATGCATAAGTGTAAGTAGTTAAATAAAATAAACAAATACAAGTTAATAATAATAATGATAATAATAATAATAATGATAATAATGAATACTGCAACTGCTACTATCTATAACTACTACTATTAATACTACTAATACTAATCATAATAATAATAAAACCTTTGAATGCAGAGATTGAATGGAGGCCATCTAGAACATATGCTGTAGAACGGAGAAAAAAAGGCCAAAGACACTAGTGTTTTGATGTGATGTTTTGAATATAATAAACTAGTTATAACCAAAGTTTCATTTCATTCGGGCAAAAACACTAAAAAACGGGGCCTAATTAGAGTTGGGGCCCGTTTTGTGTGTGTGTGTGTGTGGGGGGGGTCAACCTGTATATATGCGTGATGAGATTCGTATGCGATCGTAGATTGCTTTACACCCTTCCCCTGCTTACAATCTTCGTGCTTTCAAATCTTTAATGTTG
>NC_136500.1:147783435-147815935 GCF_053919585.1 Euprymna scolopes | reverse complement strand
AATAATATTTTCGTCATTTTCGTACAGAGAATAGACGCATCTAAAACTATCTTCCATTTTTCGTTTTTTATCCCCATTTTAATTTTTCATTTTGTCGCCATTTTTTGTTTCGTTTTCTTTTTTCTTTTTTTTTTTGATTACTTTTCGTTTATTCGCCATTTATTTTATTTATTTATTTATTTTTTTTCGTTTTCTGGACTTTTCTTTTGTCCTTTTTTTCACTATTTTTTTTTTCGTTCCACGCCTGTTGATTCTCTGCGACAGTTTCCTCTATTAAAACCAGAGTTTCCCATTCATCGTCGCAATGTGTTGCTGTATCCTGAAAGGAACCAGTAAACAATAGTTAAAATTACATCCTGTGTTTATAATCAAGTCTGCTACAGGCTGAGAGCCAATAGATATAAACGACATTTAACAAAAATACAAATATATGCGACCCCAACTTTTCAATTTCTTATCAAGATATTGCAGTTATTTCCCATGCTTTTTTTTTATATATAGGATATATTTTTTAGTTGAATTTATTCAAAAAGATGGTGCATCTATATTCAAATAAAACAGAATTAAATCCAGGTTTATTTATTAAAAATCTCTTTGATAATTAGAACTTCTATGTATCCAAGGTCACAGGTTGATGTGGATGGGCAGATGTTACTGGTCTGCAATCATAGGTCATAGGTTGACGGAGTACATATTTTGATGGAGCGCCGACGTTGATGTAAGCCAGATTTTGATGGAGGTCAACAATTATAAGTTATAGATTGATGGAGCACAGGTGATAATGATAGATAGATCTTAATAAAGGTCATCAATCATAGGTCGTACGTTGATGGAGTACAGATGCTGATGCAGGCCAACAAGCATAGGTTATAGATTGATGGGTATAGATAATAGTGGAGGACAGATGTTAATGGAACTCAACAGTCATAGGTTGCTGGAGTACAGATGTTGATAGAGGCTAACAATTATATGTTATAGATTGATGAAGGGCTCCTTCAGTCTTTGTCAGACTATGGAGATAGTCGAAGGGGTGCCTGCGCGGTAATTTTTGTGGCAGGAGGTGCGCAATCTTCAGCCGCACCTCTCCTGAGTAGACATTGTTAAATACCAGTGGCAAATGAAGTGTATGTACAGGACGACTGGAAACAAATGCCGAGATAAGTGGAGAGCACTTACATCGCCTAGAATTCCCAAATGGTAACCCATCTGATAGTAACAAGGCTCAACGTTGCTTAACCTTGGTGATATGACAAGAACGGGTGTGTCAACGCGATTATGCCGTATATGATAGATGGAGGGAGTACAGATAATGATAGAGGGCCGATGATAATGGGATCATTAATCATAGGCAACGTGTTGCTGAAGTACAGATGTTAATGTGTTGCTAAAGTACAGATGTTAATGTGTTGCTGAAGTACAGATGTTAATGTGTTGATGAAGTACAGATGTTAATATGTTGCTAAAGTACAGATGTAAATGTGTTGCTAAAGTACAGATGTTAATGTGTTGCTGAAGTACAGATGTTAATGTGCTGCTGAAGTACAGATGTTAATGTGTTGCTAAAGTACAGATGTTAATGTGTTGCTAAAGTACAGATGTTAATGTGTTGCAAAAGTACAGATGTTAATGTGTTGTTAAAGTACAGATGTTAATATGTTGCTAAAGTACAGATATCAATGTGTTGCTAAAGTACAGATGTTAATGTGTTGCTGAAGTACAGATGTCGATGTGTTGCGGAAGTACAGATGTTAATGTGTTGCTGAAGTACAGATGTTAATGTGTTGCTAAAGTACAGAGGTTAATGTGTTGCTAAAGTACAGATGTTAATGTGTTGCTGAAGTACAGATGTTAATGTGTTGCTAAAGTACAGATGTTAATGTGTTGCTGAAGTACAGATATGAATGTGTTGCTAAAGTACAGATGTTAATGTGTTGCCAAAGTACAGATGTCAATGTGTTGCTGAAGTACAGATGTTCATGTATTGCTAAAGTACAGATGTTAATGTGTTGCTGAAGTACAGATGTTAATGTGTTGCTTAAGTACAGATGTTAATGTGTTGCTGAAGTACAGATGTCAATGTTTTGCTGAAGTACAGATGTCAATGTGTTGCTGAAGTACAGATGTTAATGTGTTGCTAAAGTACAGATGTTAATGTGTTGTTAAAGTACAGATGTTAATATGTTGCGGAAGTCCAGATGTTAATGTGTTGCTAAAGTACAGATGTTAATGTGTTGCTAAAGTACAGATGTTAATGTGTTGCAAAAGTACAGATGTCAATGTGTTGCTGAAGTACAGATGTTAATGTGTTGCTGAAGTACAGATGTTAATGTGTTGCTGAAGTACAGATGTTAATGTGTTGCTAAAGTACAGATGTCAATGTGTTGCTGAAGTACAGATGTCAATGTGTTGCTAAAGTACAGATGTTAATGTGTTGTTAAAGTACAGATGTTAATATGTTGCGGAAGTCCAGATGTTTATGTGTTGCTAAAGTACAGATGTTAATGTGTTGCTAAAGTACAGATGTTAATGTGTTGCTAAAGTACAGATGTCAATGTGTTGCTGAAGTACACATGTTAATGTGTTGCTGAAGTACAGATGTTAATGTGTTGCTAAATACAGATGTTAATGTGTTGCTGAAGTACAGATGTTAATGTATTGCTAAAGTACAGATGCTAATGTGTTGCTAAAGTACAGATGTCAATGTGTTGCTGAAGTACAGATGTCAATGTGTTGCTGAAGTACAGATGTTAATGTGTTGCTAAAGTACAGATGTTAATGTGTTGTTAAAGTACAGATGGTAATGTGTTGCTGAAGTACAGATGTTAATGTGTTGCTGAAGTACAGATTTTTATGTGTTGCTAAAGTACAGATGTTAATTTGTTGCTGAAGTACCGATGTCAATGTGTTGCTGAAGTACAGATGTTAATGTGTTGCTGAAGTACAGATGTGATGTGTTGCTAAAGTACAGATGTTAATGTGTTTCTAAAGTACAGATGTTAATGTCTTGCTAAAGTACAGATGTTAATGTGTTGCTAAAGTAAAGATGTTAATGTGTTGCTGAAGTACAGATGTTAATGCGTTGCTAAAGTACAGATGTTAATGTGTTGCTAAAGTACAGATGTTAATGTGTTGCTAAAGTACAGATGTTAATGTGTTGCTAAAGTACAGATGTTAATGTGTTGCTAAAGTACAGATGTTAATGTGTTGCTAAAGTACAGATGTCAATGTGTTGCTGAAGTACAGATGTTAATGTCTTGCTAAAGTACAGATGTTAATGTGTTGCTAAAGTAAAGATGTTAATGTGTTGCTGAAGTACAGATGTTAATGCGTTGCTAAAGTACAGATGTTAATGTGTTGCTAAAGTACATATGTTAATGTGTTGCTAAAGTACAGATGTTAATGTGTTGCTAAAGTACAGATGTTAATGTGTTGCTAAAGTACAGATGTTAATGTGTTGCTGAAGTACAGATGTTAATGTCTTGCTAAAGTACAGATTTTAATGTGTTGCTGAAGTACAGATGTCAATGTGTTGCTGAAGTACAGATGTTAATGTGTTGCTGAAGTACAGATGTTAATGTGTTGCTAAAGTAAAGATGGTAATATCTTGCTAAAGTACAGATGTTAATGTGTTGCTAAAGTACAGATGTCAATGTGTTGTGTAAGTACAGATGTCAATGTGTTGCTAAAGTACAGATGGTTATGTGTTGCTGAAGTACAGATGTTAATGTGTTGCTGGAGTACAGATGTTAATGTGTTGCTGAAGTACAGATTGTAATGTGTTGCTGAAGTACAGATGTTAATGTGTTGCTGAAGTACAGATGTTTATGTGTGTCTGAAGTACAGATGTCAATGTGTTGCTGAAGTACAGATGTTAATGTGTTGCTAAAGTACAGATGTTAATGTGTTGCTGAAGTACAGATGTTAATGTGTTGCTGAAGTACAGATGTTAATGTGTTGCTGAAGTACAGATGTTAATGTGTTGCTAAAGTACAGATGTTAATGTGTTGCTGAAGTACAGATGTTAATTGAAGCTGTTAATGGAGGGCAACAACCATAGGTCATAGATAGATGGAGTACAGATGCTGATACAGGGCAGATGTTAATGTGTTGCTGAAGTACAGATGTTAATGTGGTGCTGAAGTACAGATGTTAATGTGTTACTGAAGTACAGATGTTAATTGAAGTTTTTAATGGAGGGAAACGACCATAGGTCATAGATTGATGGAGCACAGATGCTGATATAGGGCAGATGTTTATGCGGGTCAATAATTAAAAGTACCTTAAATGATTTCGATGTCGGATGCGTTTAAAATATTAAGTGAAAGTCAGCTGCACTAAGAAATACGCGTTCATTGCATAGCAAATGTGATGCTGATAATCTTTATAACTTAACCATGTACATTTTCAAAATTCTGTGAAGAGCTTTCAGCAAGTAACGTCCCCTGCTAATTTCAAATAGCAGTATAATAACGAAACTTGTCACAGTTATTGATCTATCTCTACATAGAAACTACCCAGAGTTGCGCATTTCTACCATCGTTTGATGCAGCTATGGAAACTAGTTTTGGTCCTTCAACCGCGACGTAAATTTGAAAATCAGAGCTGCATTATCTGAGAAACGCTTTCTTTTCAAAAACAACTTAATGAATGAAAGAAGTAAATTTCAGAGGGTGTAAGTTTAAGAGAGTGGAGAGTATGGGGCAGAATGTAATAGACACACGCTCATACTTCTGATGTGACAACATGCACGCCGTGGACCCGATCGTTGTCTTGCAGGAGGAGAATAGCTTGGCTGTGATAGCCTCACCTCTTAATTTTGATAGATTCTTTTAATTTCCTCAAAAAATAGAGCAAAATAAGCCCCTGTAATTGTGCTAGCCTTTGCCAATAAATTTCTCATCTCTACTTCGTCCTGGTCCAAGAAGACTGTGAATATGACCTTACCAGCGTAGGGCTACACTCTATCCTCAATTACAGATAGTGAGTCCAAGGGCTTCCAAGCAACCACGTCGCTTCAGCGACTACTGTTGCTACCAGTTCATCGCTTTCGCGAAAAGAGAAATATCAAGTGAAACAGAGAAAATTAAAGAATGAAAGGGAGGTAATTGGGGATTATATTGAAAGCAGACGAGTGCCGTACATTGTTATAACATGTGTGTATGTTATGTTTATGTGGGCACCTAGAAAAATCATGGATTACATAGAAAAATGCGAACATTAAAAATAATATGGTTAAGCTTAACCATGGAAAAGTAAAGGACTAACTGTTAAAACTGTAAAAGAAAAGGATAATTTATTCTAGTAAAAAAAAAAAATTTATAACTTAAAATATAGCAGCATTAAGAATTTTTCTTAAAATTCAATTTATAACATTATATAATCAATTTTTAATGCTGCAATATTTTAAGTTATAAATTTATTATATTTTTTACTCGAATATCTTGCCTTTTCTTTCCAGTTTTAACAACTAGTCCTTTACTTTTCTATGTTTAAGCTTAACCATATTACTTTTTATGCTCGCATTTTTCTATTGTAATATATAGCTTGTATCCATTGTAACTCGTCGGCTATGGCAGCATTGCACTCAAAGGGCATGATAATGCGTCATAATTACGAACCTTTCCTGGTAGGGAAGCTTCCGCTAATATCAAGTTTATAACCGGAAGTCGTTAAACAGTTGTAATGTTTGGATATGCATGCCGCGCGAATCTTAGAGTTATTTAAGTAGACGTGGGTGTATAGAAACATTTGCCTCGGCTATGTCAGTATTCCATTCATATTTCGCATCAAGTATCTTGTATGCGTTCCGCTTTCGGTTGTGTGGGATTTTACTGCTGCAATTCGGGTAAAATATTAATGAAATACAAGATAAAACTTTCAAAATTAAAAAAAAAAAAAGAAAGTAAACAGTTTCCGATTTTATGAGGAAATAGCATTGGTCTACCGAGCGCAACAATATGAATGTAATCGTTCGCATTCGTTTCTATACAGTGGAACAGAAACGGATTTCAAATGTTGATAACATGGTTTCTTTTATTACTTCCACATGCTGTGTTGATCTTTTCACGAATGGCCTAGGAAATCATTGCTGTACAAACACATCGCGTCATATTATGAGATCGGTTGGGGGGGGGGGGAGGTCGAAATTTTTTTTTCAAATTGCATTTTCACCCCTCCCCCCGCGTAAAAAGCGCAGTGCCACTTTGATGTAGGGGGGCTAAAAGCGCAGTGCCACTATGATGTAGGGGGCTAATTTGCAGGGATACTATGTAGGGAGTTGAGCAGCAGGATGTCTGTCTGCGTTACATTTGAACTTCTGCATGTCAGTATAGTCAGGAAACAGGAACCCGGAAGGGAATTTCAAAGTCTAGCAGTTCTAGGGAAGAAACTATTAGAGTAGAAGGTTTTCTGGCATCTGGGGATTTCTACTGTGTAGGGGTGAGATTTTGCTGCTTTTCGGGTTTGTCGGAGTTTTTACGTCGAGGGGGTACAAAGACTTGTAGTTCGTCGGAGCACCTACCATTAAAATACTTGTAAAAAAGGCAGAGGGATGCAATATTTCGTCGATGGGACAGAGGTTGAAACTTAGTACGTGGGACCTATTAGGTTGGCGACTCTCTTTTGAACCCTGTCCAAGTGTGAGAAACTAGTTGCAGATGTACCACCCCAAACGTGGCAACAATACTGCGCACATGAGCGAACGATGGCCTTGTAAAGGTCCAGAATACTACAGGTGTAAAAAAACTTTCTAGCACGGCAGGGAGAGCCCACCTTTTTTGCAGCAGCCTTAGCAATGCCATCGATGTATCTGTTCCAACTCATGTTTCCTGTGAATGTTAAGCGGAGGAGTTTGAACGAAGACGTCACCTGCGAGAATTGGGAAAATTTTATGTTCTTTTATAGCTTTGATTTAATTTTTTTGTTACATGGGAGTCACTACTTATCAAGGCCCGAAGGCCACTCGAGGATAAAGGTTAATGAATGTAAGGTGGTAATGTGGTAATTGTTAATGGCGTAAGTCGAGTAGAATTGAATTATTTAAGGAGACGCTTCACCAAGAACTTGTTTACATTGAACTTGAAGTCTACGGTATTGTAAACGGCCGAGAAGTTGGCCAGCGGTACAGTGTTCCACATTCGCAACGTAAGCGGTTGCTCTTGAAAAGTCACTACCGCCAAACGACACGGGTGTCGTTTGAGTATATATATATATATATATATATATATATATATGTATGTATATATATATACATATATATATATATGTATACATACATATATATATGTATACATACATATATATATATATATATATACATATATATATGTATACATACATATATATATATATATATATATATATATATATATATATATATATATATATATATACAGGGACAACAGTTACCTCGGTCAATGTGTAATGTTTCTTTGGGGAAATTTCAGAAAAGTCGCCAGAAGATATCACACTCCTATATAAGAACGAAACACGTCTAAAATGGAGTACTGTTGCCACATCTGGAGAGGAACTGTTAAGAGTACCCTTCCCTACCTTGACAATTCCAAACCGGCTTCAAAATCTAGTGAGTGTAGGCTTCCTCTCCACATAGAAACGTAGCGAGTCTATCTCTGCTTTATCTATCCTAAATTTTATTATTAACGTTTCTTTCGTAAAACCTCCCGTTTGGGGAACAGATTATCGCGGAGCTGCTTACCAGCTAGCTACAACGTAATAGTTTTCAAGTCTAATGTAAACAAATAAGCGTGACCGAAAATGCTATTTAAAATATAAAAGTGGCCAAAAATGCTATTTCAAACTTAAGCGTGACCGAAAATACTATTTAAAATTTAAAGTGAACAAAAATGCTATCCCAAACTTAAGCTGAACCAAAAATGCTATTTAAAATTTAAGCGTGACTGAAAATGCTATTTATAACTTAAGTATGACCGAAAATACTATTTAAAACTCAAGCGTGACTGGAAATGCTATTTAAAACGTAAGCATGACCGAAAATGCCACTTTAAATTTCAGCGTGACCGAAAATGCTATTTAAAACTTAAACGTTACTGAAAATGCTATTCTAAACTTAGATGTAACCTAAAAGGCAATTTAAAACTTAAGCATGGCAGAAAATGCTTTTGAAAGCTGAAGCGTGACCGAAAATGATATTTAGAATTTAAGCGCGACAGACCGAAGAAAATGACATTTCGAACTTAACCGTTACAAACTGATGAATATGTTATTTTAAACCGTTACAAACTGATGAATATGTTATTTTAAACCGTTACAAACTGATGAATATGTTATTTTAAACCGTTACAAACTGATGAATATGTTATTTTAAACCGTTACAAACTGATGAATATGTTATTTTAAACCGTTACAAACTGATGAATATGTTATTTTAAACCGTTACAAGCTGATGAATATGTTATTTTAAACCGTTACAAACTGATGAATATGTTATTTTAAACCGTTACAAACTGATGAATATGTTATTTTAAACCGTTACAAGCTGATGAATATGTTATTTTAAACCGTTACAAACTGATGAATATGTTATTTTAAACCGTTACAAACTGATGAATATGTTATTTTAAACCGTTACAAACTGATGAATATGTTATTTTAAACCGTTACAAACTGATGAATATGTTATTTTAAACCGTAGCATGGCAAGCCGAAGGAAATACTATTCTACAAGTAAATGTGATAGATGGACGAAAATACTTTTCAAATCAAAAAGCGACAAAGAGTTTATGCCATGTTGAACTATGATTTACGTACGAAAATGCTATACTTTTGGCATATCTAGGGAGGAGATGCCGTGATAGGGTTCGAAACCCCTTTTGAAATTTAGTAGACGAAGCTCTCTTTTCCCCCTTCTTTCTGCTATTTTAAACCTAATCATGAAAGGTCAACTGACAGATAACGTATGTCAATGCTATATCAAAATTAAGCATCACAGACAGACGAAAATAATATCTAAAGATTGAGCTCGATACACCAAGACGGGGTTTTCACTCGACACCAAAGCCAACAGAATCGACGATGATTGGTTAGACAGCTTGTTCTTTGTTCACCGAGTTATGTTTTTGATCCTGTAAAGTTCTAGGAGATTCACCCTCCCATGTTTTGCCTTCTTCATTTGAGAGGAAGTTAGTTTCTTGCTAATTGCTCGAGGCGCCCCTACCTTCATAAACCTTTATAACTACCAACTAGTTTTAGGACAATTAACCGAAATCGAGAATCGAACAAAAATCGCACTTACTTTCTGATGTTCAAAATGGTTCTTTTTGCTGTGTTTATTGCTTTGGTTTTGTTTAAAATTTAATTTCCACGGCTCGTATTAACGATAAAGCGATAAATATGTATTGGTTTAAAACTAACAGTTTAACTAAAACTCATACGTCTCCCACATAAGTTTAAGTTTACATTTGCGAAAATATGTGCACATATTGCATAGGTTTTTGCGGAAATCAACCACCCAACACACACACACACACACACACACACACACACACACACACACACACACACACACACACACACACACACACACACACACACAACAACAACAACAACAACAACAACAACAATAATATCTTTATAAATAAAAAAGAATCAGAATCGGTAATTGTATCGGAATCGGGAAAAAATATTTGAATCTTCCATTATTAACATTCCTTTCATAGAACCATCCCGTTTGGGGAACAGATTATCGCGGAGCTGCTTTCCAGCTAACTACAACATAATAGTTTTCAAGTCAGATGTAAACAAGTAAGCGTGACCGAAAATGCTATTTAAAATTGAAACATGACAAAAAATGCTATTTCAAACTTAAGCCTAACCAAACATGCTATTTAAAATTTAAACGTGACTATTTTCTGATACTCAAAATGATTCTTTTTGTTGTGTTTATCTCTTTGATTTCGTTTAAAACTTTATTTCCACGACCAGTATTAATGATAAAGCTATAACTATGCACTGATTTTAAACCAACAGTTAAACTAAAATCTATGCGTCTTACCCATGAGTTTACATTTACGAAAATATGTGCACATATTACATAAGTTTTTGCAGAAATCAACCACCCAACACACACACACACACACACACACACACACACACACACACACACACACACACACACACACACGAAACAATATAGGCCATAAAGTGGGTGATCATTATACGTTAAATTATTATAGAAAAGTGATCCCCCACTTTCTTTAAACTAACATTTCTTCATATCTTGGAAACTACTCATTTGCTGGAATTTTAAACGTTATTTTCGTTTTCAACATCCCCAAAAACTTAGAAATGTCTTAATTATCCAAGTTTTTTTCTTTCTAGATCGTGGATAGTCGATTGTCTGCCCCTTGCTGATCTTATATTCCAAACATTCCCAATAGGTGTCGCTAGCAGTGTATCATTCAAAAACAAGATGGCGTGAAGTTTTTCTTCGATAAAATGTCTCATAATATTTGATTTTCTTAAATAAAAAAAACTACTTGATCGATTGACGTGATTTTTGGAATATGACATCTTCATGCAGTGACAAGTACGTACATTATAAAGACTTTTTTCAGATTTTTATTGTAATAAAGATTTGTTGTGGCCCGTTTATAGACTTGAACCATGAATGAAATAGAATCAGAATCGGAAGCAGTATCGAAATCGGGAAAAATATTTGAATCGTTGTAAACTATTAAAAACATCACATTTCTGAAGTCATCAACTGAATCGTTAAAAAAAAAAGAACGAATTAGGAACATAACTGAATCTGTAAATAAATAATTTCAATCCACACCCGGAGTTTATAAACTCCAAAGAAGATATGTAACATAGTGATAAAGAAACCTTTTTGGGGAGCTGTTGCGCCCTCCACGTCTAAAAGCGTTCTAACCGTATGTCATTGCCCCCCAGGGAGAGACAAATAAAATTCAGTCAGTACTGTTTTTATCTTGACATGTCAGCGCACATCAGCTTGTATCAAATTGCTCGATGTTTATAAAATCTCAGCCGAGTCAAAGCAACCAGGACACGCAGGTGCGAAAGGTCAAGGACATCAGGATTAAAAACAAAAACACATTTCAGTCTCTTTATTTTTAATATGTTTGTATCTATCTCGTCTCTCTCTCTCTTTTTTTTTTCTATCTTTCTTCATCTCTTTCTGACCAGAGAGAAATTGTAATTCAGTTGGAATATCGATTTTGTTGAGAACGGGCCTCGAATTTAAATGCTCCTTTATTGTTAGAATAGATAAAAATTCTATTTTTATAAATCGGATATCTTGTTTATTTTATACGGGGTTTTATTTCAGCACAGCGCCCAGCGGTCTTGCCAGTTATGACGCCGACAGAAAACTGAAAGGGAAGACCCACAAGCAGATGTAGCCAACGACATCAGCTTTTGATCTAAAGCGGATGGGCCTATCGTTTTATCGTTGATTCCTCTGGGAAGCTGTTTGCTGTGCCCAGGACGCAATAGTTGATCCAGAAATGTAACTACTACACGGACATACCAAGACACCATCACTCAACCCCCGTAAGCGATTGTAACATAAGTAAACAACTGATTTGGTGCATGTGGCATAAAAGCACATCAAGGAAAGCATGAACGAGGAAAAAAGGAGCTATCATCTGCTGTTGTTGTTGTTTTTGTTGCTGTTGTTGCTGTTCTGCCGTTGTTGTTGCCGCTGTTGTTGTTTTTGTTGTTACTGCCGCTGTTGTTGTTTTTGTTGTTGTTGCCGCTGTTGTTGTTGTTGCTGTTGCTTTGCCGCTGTTGTTGTTGTCGCTGTTGTTGTTACTGCCGCTGTTGCTGTTGTTGTTGCTGTTGTTGTTGCTGTTGTTGTTGTTGCTGTTGCTTTGCCGCTGTTGGCGCTGTTGTTGTTACTGCCGCTGTTGTTGTTGTTGTTGCTGTTGTTGCCGCTGTTGTTATTGTTGCTGCTGTTGTTGTTGTTGTTGCTGTTGTTGTTGTTGTTGCCGCTGTTGTTTTTGTTGCTGTTGTTGCTGTTGTTGTTGCTGTTGTTGCCGCTGTCGTTGTTGTTGTTGCCGTTGTTGTTGCTGTTGTTGTTGTTGCCGCTGTTGTTGTTGTTGCGTTTGTTGCCGCTGTTGTTGTTGTTGTTACTGCCGCTGTTGTTGTTGTTGCTGTTGCTGTTGCTTTGCCGCTACTCTTGTTGCTGTTTTGTCGCTGTTGTTTTTGCTATTGTTATTGTTGGTAAGCATCATTCATTTCACATGAATCCGTTGATTATTGTTGGCATTCGTTTCCCCGATATCTTCGCAGTTAGAATTCTTCCTAGAAAGACATCGCTACTCATGAGAGGAACAATGTGAAGGTAGCCAACATATAAGTGAAAGTATTTCTGTGGAACATACTGGATTCGAACTTGGCACACCCAGGTTTTCAGTCCGTGTTATTAACCACTTAGCCACCGCTACCTCCCTGTTGCTACTGCTGTGATTCTTTGCTTGTTAGGTGACCCACACGTTTGCAGAGAGCTTACGAAGGATTTTTCCTTAGGTACATCTATTGCTGATGTTACTCTTCCCCCGACACCAACACCAACAAGACTCAATACTTGCTTGCAAAGTATGGCCAGAGAACAAAAGGAATGTCTCAGAAACAGCGTTGCCACTCTATTGGTTTAGAGTTCCGCCCGTGATACATTAATTTGTCACATGTAGAGGAATAGACGACCGGGGGTGACGGATTCTGATGCCAAGTTCATTTTGATTTTCACTCTATAGCGTTGCCATCGCTCCCTCATCGCGTTTAATTTTAGGGAGGAAGTTGCTGCTATTGTTGTTATTCCTGAGTTTTACGGTACATTAATAATCAATGGAGCATTTTGTGTCGAAATCGTCGCAGTTTTTGTATCGTATTGATTTATTGAGGGATTTGAATTTGAAGTGACTTTTATGCAGCAAATGGTCTTCTCAAATGGTCATCCATCTAGTACTGGCCAGGCTAGACATTGCTTAACTTCGGTGATTCTACAAGAACGGGTGTGCCATTAGCCGTATAGGAAGCGTGTATTATTTTTTTTATTTATTTATTTTTTATTACATTTTCACTCCAAACAAGGCACATTGCCACTTTGGTGTAGGGGGCTACTATCAGGGGCAACAACTACTGGGGTACTATGTAGGGATTTGGGCAGCGAGATGTTGGTTCACGTTGCACTTGAACTTCTGCATGTCAGTACAGTTGGGGAAGCAGTGACCTGGAATGGAATTCCAAAGTCTAGCGGTTCTGGGGAAGAAACTACTGGAGTAGAAAGATCTTTTATATCTAGGGATCTCTACGGTGTGGGATTTTGCAGCCTGTCGGATATGTCGAGGGTGTTCACGTCGTGGAGGCACAAGTGCTTGCAGTTCATCAGAGCATTCACCATTAAAATACTTGTTTCAAATCTACTAGAGATAGGAAGATGAAAACCTAAGATAGGAAAAGGCGTGGAACTGTATCCGCCGTCTTTGCGGACGTGTTCAAAAAGAAAGGCTGATTTGAAATACTTCCCTCTTCTCTTGTAATTTTTTTAATAGACACTCCACTCACTCCGGACAAGCCATGAAACCACTTGATGTAAAGCGTTAAAAGATAAAAAAAACATCTTAAAGATAAACACTAGTCGCCAATAAGCGTTAGATGGATAGATTAAAATTCAGAAAACAGCATCCCCCCCCATCTTTGTCAGAAAAAAATATCATGGATTGTAAGGACTAAAAAACAAATAAAAGTGAGAGTTACGAAGCTGCTAAAAGGTCAACTTTGAAAGTTCGATTTGCATACTTCAATATTCCTTGGATTAAAATAGTTGATTGCGAATAATCGAAAATGCATTCAGGCAGATTTAATTCCGTAAGAATTAAATTTATTTTACACTATTGAATTTTTAATTCCAAAAGAAAAGTAATTACTCTTAAAAGCATCTATGTGTATATTTATTTAAAATGGCCGACTTGTTCCGAATAAATCGAAATAAGCATAGACGATCAATATCATCACTGAAGTATGATTTTTTTTTTTTACATAGGCATCACCACTTATCAAGGCCAAGAGGCAACTGGAGGATAAGGGTTAAAGAGCGTACAGTAGAAATTAGACAACTTTTTACCAGCTTTCTATGTTGCATTGTGCATGGTCATTAGTTTTCTATATCATTTCATTTCAAGTTCAAAATAATAATAATCAACAGCAAAATGGACTAATTTTTAAGTGAAAAAATAATAAACTTCAAAATGAAAGAATCAACTTCCAAATGGATTAATCAAATTCAAATTAATATATATATATATATATATATATAAACTAAAGAATTTCACCTCAACAAGTTAGTAGCGATGATCTCCGATGTTATTAGCAATACTTCTTCTGATACTTGCACTGAAATACAGAGATTACTTTCCTCTGTAATTAACTTGAATGATAATAAATTTTAAATAAATTTCTTTGGAACGTTTATATTATTTTTGTTATCCCTTTAAAGTAAAAATAAAAGAATTAACATTACATTTATTTGTATTATATTAATTCTCAATTTGAAATTGATTATTTCTAATCCTGAAGGTGATTAATCCATTTTGAAGTTGATTATTTTTCACTTTGAAGTTGTTTTCCAATTTGAAGTTGATTAATCAATTTTGAAGTTGATTAATCCATTTTGAAGTTGATTGATCCATTTTAGAGTTGATTATTTCATTTTAAAGTTCTTTGATCCATTTTGAAGTTGATTGGTGCATTTTGAAGTTGATGGATCCATTTTGAAGTTGATGGATCCATTTTGAAGTTGATTGGTCCATTTTAAAGTTGATTTGTCCATTTTGATGTTATTTCATTTTGAAGTTGATTGATCCATTTGGAAGTTGATTGATCTATTTTGAAGTTGATTAATCAATTTTGACGTTGATTGATCCATTTTAAAGTTGATTGGTCCATTTTGAAGTTGATTGACCCATTTTGAAGTTGTTAGATCCATTTTGAAGTTGATTATTTCATTTTGAAGTTGATTGATCCATTTTGAAGTTGATTGATCCATATTGAAGTTGATTGGTCCATTTTGAAGTTGATTGGTTAATTTTGAAGTTGATTATTTCATTTTGAAGTTGATTATTTCATTTTGAAGTTGATTGATCCATTTTGAAGTTGATTGGTCCACTTTGTAGTTGATAAGTCCATTTTGAAGTTGATTGGTTCATTTTGAAGTTGATTGGTCCATTTTGAAGTTGATTATTTCATTTTGAAGTTGATTGGTCCACTTTGAAGTTGATTAGTCCATTTTGAAGTTGATTGGTTCATTTTGAAGTTGATTGATCCATTTTTTAGTTGATTGGTCCAATTTGAAGTTGATTTATCAATTTTGAAGTTGATTGGTCCATTTTGAAGTTGATTATTTCATTTTGAAATTGATTGATCCATTTTAAAATTAATTGATCCATTTTAAAGTTGATTGGTTAATTTTGAAGTTGATTGGTCCATTTTGAAGTTGATTATTTCATTATGAAGTTGATTATTTCATTTTGAAGTTGATTGGTCCATTTTGAAGTTGATTGGTCCATTTTGAAGTTCATTATTTCATTTTAAAGTTGATTGGTCCATTTTGCAGTTGATGGATCCATTTTGAAGTTGATGGATCCATTTTGACGTTGATTGTTTAATTTTGAAGTTGATTGATCCATTTTGAAGTTGATTGGTCAACTTTGGAGTTGATTGGTCCACTTTGAAGTTGATTGGTCTATTTTGAAGTTTATTATTTCATTTTCAAGTTTATTATTTCATTTTGAAGTTGATTGATGAATTTTAAAGTTGATTGGTTCATTTTGAAGTTGATTGGTCCATTTTAAAGTTGATTATTTTATTTTAAAAGTGATGGATCCATTTTGAAGTTGATTGGTCCATTTTGAAGTTGATTATTTTATTTTGAAGTTGATAAATAACTTTTTAAGTTGATTGATCCATTTTGACGTTGATTAATCCATTTTGAAGTTGATTGATCCATTTTAAAGTCGATTATTTCATTTTGAAGTTGATTGATCCACTTTGAAGTTGATTCATCCATTTTGAAGTCGATTAATCAATTTTGAAGTTGATTGGTCCATTTTGAAGTTGATTGATCCATTTTGTAGTTGATTGGTCTATTTTGAAGTTGATTGGTCCATTTTGAAGTTGATAGATCCCTTTTGTAAGTCGATTATTACATTTTGAAGTTGATTGATCCATTTTGAAGTTGATTAATCAATTTGGAAGTTGATTGGTCCATTTTGAAGTTGATTAATCCATTGTGAAGTTGATTGGTTCATTTTGACGTTGATTATTACATTCTGAAGTTGATTGATCAATTTTGAAGTTGATGGTTTAATTTTGAAGTTATTGGTCCACTTTGAAGTTGATTGGTCCACTTTAAAGTTGATTGGTCCATTTTGAAGTTGATTGTTTCATTTTGAAGTTGATTATTTCATTTTAAAGTTAGGTGATCCATTTTGAAGTTTATTGGCTCATTTTGAAGTTGATTTGTCCATTTTGAAGTTGATTGGTCCATTTTGAAGTTGATTATTTCATTTTGAAGTTGATTGATCAATTCTGAAGTTGATTGGTTCATTTTGAAGTTGGTTGGTCAATTTTGAAGTTGATTATTTCATTTTGAAGTTGATGGGTCCATTTTGAAGTTTATTAGTCCATTTTGAAGTTGATGGATCCATTTTGAAGTTGATTATTTCATTTTGAAGTTGATTAATCACTTTTGAAGTTTATTGATCCATTTTGAAGTTGATTGATCTATTTTGAAGTTGATTATTTCATTTTCAAGTTGATTTATCGATTTTGAAGTGGATTGATCCATTTTGAAGTCGATTAATCAATTTTGAAGTTGATTGGTCCATTTTGAAGTTGATTGATCAATTTTGAAGTTGATCGGTCCATTTTGAAGTTGAGTATTTCATTTTGAAGTTGGTTGATCAATTTTGAAGTAGATTAATCAATTTTGAAGTTGATTGATCCATTTTGAAGTTGATTATTTCATTTTGAAGTTGATTGATCCATTCTGAAGTTGATTGATCCCTTTTGACGTCGAATAATCAATTTTGAAGTTGATTGGTCAATTTTGACGTTGATTGATCCATTTTGAAGTTGATTGGTCCATTTTAAAGTTGATTATTTATTTTGAAGTTGATTGATCTATTTTGAAGTTGATTGGTTAATTTTGAAGTTGATTGATAAATTTTGAAGTTTATGGATCCATTTAAAAGTTGATTGGTCCATTTTGAAGTTGATTGATTCATTTTGAAGTTGATTATTTCCTTTTTAAGTTGATTGTTTCATTTTGAAGTTGATTAATCAATTTTGAAGTTGATTGGTCAACTTTGAAGTTGATAGGTCCACTTTGAAGTTGATTAGTCCATTTTGAAGTTGATTATTTTATTTTGAAGTTGATTTTTTCATTTTGAAGTTGATTGATCCATTTTGAAGTTGATTGGTTCATTTTGAAGTTGGTTGGTCAATTTTGAAGTTGATCATTTCATTTTGAAGTTGATGGGTTAATTTTAAAGTTGATTGGTCCATTTTGAAGTTGATTGGTCCATTTTGAAGTTGATTATTTCATTTTGAAGTTGATTAATCACTTTGGAAGTTTATTGATCCATTTTGAAGTTTGTTAATCAATTTTGAAGTTGATTGATCACTTTTTGAAGTCGATTAATCAATTTTGACGTTGATTGGTTCATTTTGAAGTTGATTGATCCATTTTGAAGTTGATTGGTCCATTTTGAAGTTGATTGGTCCATTTTGAAGTTGATAGATCCATTTTGAAGTTGATTATTTCATTTTGAAGTTGATTGATCAATTTTGAAGTTGATCGATCCATTTTGAAGTTGATTGGTCAATTTTGAAGTTGATTAATCCATTTTGAAGTTGATTGGTGCATTTTGAAGTGGATTATTTCATGCTGAAGTTGATTTATCCATTTTGACGTTGATTGTTTCATTTTGAAGTTGATTGGTCCACTTTGAAGTTGATTGGTCCACTTTGAAGTTGATTGGTCCATTTTGAAGTTGATTATTTCATTTTGAAGTTGATGGATCCATTTGGAAGTTGATTGGTTCATTTTGAAGTTGATTGATCCATTTTGAAGTTGTATTGGTCCACTTTGAAGTTGATTGGTCAACTTTGAAGTTGATTGGTCCATTTTGAAGTTGATTATTTCATTTTGAAATTGATTGATCCATTTTAAAATTAATTGATCCATTTTAAAGTTGATTGGTTAATTTTGACGTTGATTGGTCCATTTTGAAGTTGATTATTTCATTATGAAGTTGATTATTTCATTATGAAGTTGATTAATCACTTTTGAAGTTTATTGATCCATTTTGAAGTTGATTGTTCCATTTTGAACTTGATTATTTCATTTTGAAGTTGATTGATCCATTCTGAAGTTGATTGATCCATTTTGAAGTCGAATAATCAATTTTTAAGTTGATTGGTCCATTTTGACGTTGATTGATCCATTTTGAAGTTGATTGGTCCATTTTAAAGTTGATTATTTATTTTGAAGTTGATTGATCTATTTTGAAGTTGATTGGTTAATTTTGAAGTTGATTGATAAATTTTGAAGTTTATGGATCTATTTAAAAGTTGATTGGTCCATTTTGAAGTTGATTGATTCATTTTGAAGTTGATTATTTCATTTTGAAGTTGATTGTTTCATTTTGAAGTTGATTGATTAATTTTGAAGTTGATTATTTCATTTTCAAGTTTATTATTTCATTTTGAAGTTGATTAGTCCATTTTGAAGTTGATTGGTTCATTTTGAAGTTGGTTGGTCAATTTTGAAGTTGATCATTTCATTTTGAAGTTGATGGGTTAATTTTGAAGTTGATTATTTCATTTTGAAGTTGATTAATCACTTTGGAAGTTGATTGATCCATTTTGAAGTTTGTTAATCAATTTTTAAGTTGATTGATCCATTTTGAAGTTGATTGATCACTTTTTGAAGTCGATTAATCAATTTTGACGTTGATTGGTCCATTTTGAAGTTGATTGATCCTTTTTGAAGTTGATTGGTCCATTTTGAAGTTGATTGGTCCATTTTGAAGTTGAAAGATCCATTTTGAAGTTGATTATTTCATTTTGAAGTTGATTATTTTATTTTGAAGTTGATTGATCCATTTTGAAGTAGATTAATCCATTTTGAAGTTGATTGATACATTTTAAAGTTGATTGGTCCATTTTGAAGTTGATTGACCCATTTTGAAGTTGATTGGTCCATTTTGAAGTTGATTATTTCATTTTGAAGTTGATTGGTCAATTTTTAAGTTGATTGGTCCATTTTGAAGTTGATTCATCCATTTTGAAGTTGATTGGTTCATTTTGAAGTTGATTGGTCCATTTTGAAGTTGATTATTTGATTTTGAAGTTGATTGATCCATTTTGAAGTTGATTGATCTATTTTGAAGTCGATTAATCAAGTTTGAAGTTGATTGGTCCACTTTGAAGTTGATTGGTCCACTGTGAAGTTGATTGGTCCATTTTGAAGTTGATTATTTCATTTTGAAATTGATTGATCCATTTTAAAATTTATTGATCAATTTTGAAGTTGATTGGTTAATTTTGAAGTTGATTGGTCCATTTTGAAGTTGATTATTTCATTATGAAGTTGATTATTTCATTTTGAAGTTGATTGGTCCATTTTGAAGTTGATTGGTCCATTTTGAAGTTCATTATTTCATTTTAACCTTGATTGATCACTTTTGACGTTGATTGGTCCATTTTGAAGTTTATGGATCCATTTTGAAGTTGATGGATCCATTTTGACGTTGATTGTTTCATTTTGAAGTTGATTGATCCATTTTGAAGTTGATTGATCCATTTTGAAGTTGATTGGTCCATTTTGAAGTTGATTATTTTATTTTGAAGTTGATTGATCCATTTTGAAGTAGATTAATCCATTTTGAAGTTGATTGATACATTTTAAAGTTGATTGGTCCATTTTGAAGTTGATTGACCCATTTTGAAGTTGATTGGTCCATTTTGAAGTTGATTATTTCATTTTGAAGTTGATTGGTCAATTTTGAAGTTGATTGGTCCATTTTGAAGTTGATTATTTCATTTTGAAATTGATTGATCAATTCTGAAGAAGATTAATCCATTTTGAAGTTGATTGATCCATTTTAAAGTTGATTATTTCATTTTGAAGTTGATTGATCAATTTTGAAGTTGATTGATCTATTTTGGAGTCGATTAATCAATTTCGAAGTTGATTGATCTATTTTGACGTTGATTGATCCATTTTGAAGTTGATTGGTCCATTTTAAAGTTGATTATTTCATTTTAAAGTTGATTGATCCATTTTGAAGTTGATTGGTTCATTTTGAAGTTGATGGATCCATTTTGAAGTTTATGGATCTATTTTAAAGTTGATTGGTCCATTTTGAAGTTGATTCATCCATTTTGAAGTTGATTGGTTCATTTTGAAGTTGATTGGTCCATTTTGAAGTTGATTATTTGATTTTGAAGTTGATTGATCCATTTTGAAGTTGATTGATCTATTTTGAAGTCGATTAATCAAGTTTGAAGTTGATTGGTCCACTTTGAAGTTGATTGGTCCACTTTGAAGTTGATTGGTCCATTTTGAAGTTGATTATTTCATTTTGAAATTGATTGATCCATTTTAAAATTTATTGATCAATTTTGAAGTTGATTGGTTAATTTTGAAGTTGATTGGTCCATTTTGAAGTTGATTATTTCATTATGAAGTTGATTATTTCATTTTGAAGTTGATTGGTCCATTTTGAAGTTGATTGGTCCATTTTGAAGTTCATTATTTCATTTTAACCTTGATTGATCACTTTTGACGTTGATTGGTCCATTTTGAAGTTTATGGATCCATTTTGAAGTTGATTGATCCATTTTGACGTTGATTGTTTCATTTTGAAGTTGATTGATCCATTTTGAAGTTGATTGGTCAACTTTGAAGTTGATTTGTCCACTTTGACGTTGATTGATCTATTTTGAAGTAGATTGGTCCATTTTGAAGTTGATTATTTCATTTTAAAGTTGATTGATCCATTTTGAAGTTGATTGGCTCATTTTGAAGTGGATGGATCCATTTTGAAGTTGATTTGTCCATTTGGAAGTTGATTGGTCCATTTTGAAGTTGATTATTTTATTTTGAAGTTGATTAATCAATTTTGAAGTTGATTGATCCATTTTGAAGTTGATTATTTCATTTTGAAGTTGATTGATCCATTTTGAAGTCGATTAATAAATTTTGAAGATCGGTCCATTTTGAAGTTGATTGATTCATTTTGAAGTTGATTGGTCCATTTTGAAGTTGATTGGTTCATTTTGATGTTGATAGATCCATTTTGAAGTTGATTGTTTCATTTTCAAGTTGATTGATCCATTTTGAAGTTGATTGGTCAACTTTGAAGTTGATTTGTCCACTTTGAAGTTGATTGGTCTATTTTGAAGTTGATTATTTCATTTTAAAGTTTATTATTTCATTTTGAAGTTGATTGGTCCATTTTGAAGTTGATTATTTCATTTTGAAGTTGATGGATCCATTTTGAAGTTGATTTGTCCATTTGGAAGTTGATTGGTCCATTTTGAAGTAGATTTTTTTATTTTGAAGTTGATTGATCCATTTTGAAGTTGATTGGTTCATTTTGAAGTTTGTTGGTCAATTTTGAAGTTGTTCATTTCATTTTGAAGTTGATGGGTCCATTTTGAAGTAGATTAGTCCATTTTTAAGTTGATTGGTCCATTCTGAACTTGATTATTTTATTATTAAGTTGATTAATCAATTTTGAAGTTGATTGATCCATTTTGAAGTTGATTATTTCATTTTGAAGTTGATTGATCCATTTTGAAGTCGATTAATGAATTTTGAAGTTGATCGGTCCATTTTGAAGTTGATTGATTCATTTTGAAGTTGATTGGTCCATTTTGAAGTTGATTGGTCCATTTTTATGTTGATAGATCCATTTTGAAGTTGATTGTTTCATTTTGAAGTTGATTGATCCATTTTGAAGTTGATTGGTCAATTTTGAAGTTGATTTGTCCACTTTGAAGTTGATTGGTCTATTTTGAAGTTGATTATTTCATTTTCAAGTTTATTATTTACTTTTGAAGTTGATTGATGAATTTTAAAGTTGATTGGTTCATTTTGAAGTTGATTGGTCCATTTTAAAGTTGATTATTTCATTTTGAAAGTGATGGATTCATTTTTAAGTTGATTGGTCACTTTTGAAGTTGATTGGTCCATTCTGAAGTTGATTATTCCATTTTGAAGTTGATTGGTCCATTTTGAAGTTGATTATTTTATTTTGAAGTTGATTAATAACTTTTGAAGTTGATTGATCCATTTTGACGTTGATTAATCAATTTTGAAGTTGATTGATCCATTTTTAAGTCGATTATTTCATTTTGAAGTTGATTTATCAATTTTGAAGTTGATTGGTCCATTTTGAAGTTGATTGATCGATTTTGAGTTGATTGCTCCATTTTGAAGTTGATTATTTTATTTTGAAGTTGATTGATACATTTTGTAGTTGATTGGTCCATTTTGAAGTTTATTGGTCCATTTTGAAGTTGATAGATCCCTTTGGTAAGTCGATTATTACATTTTGAAGTTGATTGATCCATTTTGAAGTTGATTAATCAATTTGGAAGTTGATTGGTCCATTTTGAAGTTGATTAATCCATTGTGAAGTTGATTGGGTCATTTTGACGTTGATTATTACGTTGATTGATCCATTTTGAAGTTGATGGTTTAATTTTGAAGTTGATTGGTCCACTTTGAAGTTGATTGGTCCACTTTAAAGTTGATTGGTCCATTTTGAAGTTGATTGTTTCATTTTGAAGTTGATTTTTTCATTTTAAAGTTGAGTGATCCATTTTGAAGTTTATTGGTTCATTTTGAAGTTGATTGGTCAATTTTGAAGTTGATTGGTCCATTTTGAAGTTGATTATTTCATTTTGAAATTGATTGATCAATTCTGAAGAAGATTAATCCATTTTGAAGTTGATTGATCCATTTTAAAGTTGATTATTTCATTTTGAAGTTGATTGATCAATTTTGAAGTTGATTGATCTATTTTGGAGTCGATTAATCAATTTCGAAGTTGATTGATCTATTTTGACGTTGATTGATCCATTTTGAAGTTGATTGGTTCATTTTAAAGTTGATTATTTCATTTTAAAGTTGATTGATCCATTTTGAAGTTGATTGGTTCATTTTGAAGTTGATGGATCCATTTTGAAGTTTATGGATCTATTTTAAAGTTGATTGGTCCATTTTGAAGTTGATTCATCCATTTTGAAGTTGATTGGTTCATTTTGAAGTTGATTGGTCCATTTTGAAGTTGATTATTTGATTTTGAAGTTGATTGATCCATTTTGAAGTTGATTGATCTATTTTGAAGTCGATTAATCAAGTTTGAAGTTGATTGGTCCACTTTGAAGTTGATTGGTCCACTTTGAAGTTGATTGGTCCATTTTGAAGTTGATTATTTAATTTTGAAATTGATTGATCCATTTTAAAATTTATTGATCAATTTTGAAGTTGATTGGTTAATTTTGAAGTTGATTGGTCCATTTTGAAGTTGATTATTTCATTATGAAGTTGATTATTTCATTTTGAAGTTGATTGGTCCATTTTGAAGTTGATTGGTCCATTTTGAAGTTCATTATTTCATTTTAACCTTGATTGATCACTTTTGACGTTGATTGGTCCATTTTGAAGTTTATGGATCCATTTTGAAGTTGATGGATCCATTTTGACGTTGATTGTTTCATTTTGAAGTTGATTGATCCATTTTGAAGTTGATTGGTCAACTTTTAAGTTTATTTGTCCACTTTGACGTTGATTGATCTATTTTGAAGTAGATTGGTCCATTTTGAAGTTGATTATTTCATTTTAAAGTTGATTGATCCATTTTGAAGTTGATTGGCTCATTTTGAAGTGGATGGATCCATTTTGAAGTTGATTTGTCCATTTGGAAGTTGATTGGTCCATTTTGAAGTTGATTATTTTATTTTGAAGTTGATTAATCAATTTTGAAGTTGATTGATCCATTTTGAAGTTGATTATTTCATTTTGAAGTTGATTGATCCATTTTGAAGTCGATTAATAAATTTTGAAGTTGATCGGTCCATTTTGAAGTTGATTGATTCATTTTGAAGTTGATTGGTCCATTTTGAAGTTGATTGGTCCATTTTGATGTTGATAGATCCATTTTGAAGTTGATTGTTTCATTTTCAAGTTGATTGATCCATTTTGAAGTTTATTGGTCAACTTTGAAGTTGATTTGTCCACTTTGAAGTTGATTGGTCTATTTTGAAGTTGATTATTTCATTTTAAAGTTTATTATTTCATTTTGAAGTTGATTGGTCCATTTTGAAGTTGATTATTTCATTTTGAAGTTGATGGATCCATTTTGAAGTTGATTTGTCCATTTGGAAGTTGATTGGTCCATTTTGAAGTAGATTTTTTTATTTTGAAGTTGATTGATCCATTTTGAAGTTGATTGGTTCATTTTGAAGTTTGTTGGTCAATTTTGAAGTTGTTCATTTCATTTTGAAGTTGATGGGTCCATTTTGAAGTAGATTGGTCCATTTTTAAGTTGATTGGTCCATTCTGAACTTGATTATTTTATTATTAAGTTGATTAATCAATTTTTAAGTTGATTGATCCATTTTGAAGTTGATTATTTCATTTTGAAGTTGATTGATCCATTTTGAAGTCGATTAATGAATTTTGAAGTTGATCGGTCCATTTTGAAGTTGATTGATTCATTTTGAAGTTGATTGGTCCATTTTGAAGTTGATTGGTCCATTTTTATGTTGATAGATCCATTTTGAAGTTGATTGTTTCATTTTGAAGTTGATTGATCCATTTTGAAGTTGATTGGTCAATTTTGAAGTTGATTTGTCCACTTTGAAGTTGATTGGTCTATTTTGAAGTTGATTATTTCATTTTCAAGTTTATTATTTACTTTTGAAGTTGATTGATGAATTTTAAAGTTGATTGGTTCATTTTGAAGTTGATTGGTCCATTTTAAAGTTGATTATTTCATTTTGAAAGTGATGGATTCATTTTTAAGTTGATTGGTCACTTTTGAAGTTGATTGGTCCATTCTGAAGTTGATTATTCCATTTTGAAGTTGATTGATCCATTCTGAAGTTGATTGATCCATTTTGAAGTCGAATAATCAATTTTGAAGTTGATTGGTCCATTTTGACGTTGATTGATCCATTTTGAAGTTGATTGGTCCATTTTAAAGTTGATTATTTATTTTGAAGTTGATTGATCTATTTTGAAGTTGATTGGTTAATTTTGAAGTTGATTGGTCCACTTTGAAGTTGATTGGTCCACTTTAAAGTTGATTGGTCCATTTTGAAGTTTATTGTTTCATTTTGAAGTTGATTATTTAATTTTAAAGTTGAGTGATCCATTTTGAAGTTTATTGGTTCATTTTGAAGTTGATTGGTCCATTTTGAAGTTGATTATTTTATTTTGAAGTTGATGGATCCATTTTAAAGTTGATTGGTCCATTTTGAAGTTGATGATCCATTTTGAAGTTGATTATTTCATTTTCAAGTTCATTAATTACTTTTGAAGTTTATTGATCAATTTTGAAGTTGATTGATCCATTTTGAAGTTGATTATTTAATTTCGAAGTTTATTAATCACTTTTGAAGTTGATTGATCAATTTTGAAGTTTGTTAATCCATTTTGAAGTTGATTGATCCATTTTGAATTTGATTGATAACTTTTTGCAGTCGATTAATCAATTTTGACGTTGATTGGTCCATTTTGAAGTTGATTGATCCTTTTTGAAGTTGATTGATCCATTTTAAAGTTGATTGGTCCATTTTGAAGTTGATAAATCCATTCTGAAGTTGATTATTTCATTTGAAGGTGATTGGTCAATTTTGAAGTTGATTAATCCATTTTGAAGTTGATTGGTGCATTTTGAAGTTGATTATTTCATTCTGAAGTTGATTATTCCATTTTGAAGTTGATTATTTTATTTTGAAGTTGATTGGTCCATTTTGAAGTTGATTGGTCCACTTTGAAGTTGATTGGTCCATTTTGAAGTTGATTATTTCATTTTGAAGTTGATTGGTCCATTTTGAAGTTGATTGATCCATTTTAAAGTTGATTGGTTCATTTTATAGTTGATTGGTCAATTTTGAAGTTGATTATTTTATTTTGAAGTTGATTGTTTCATTTTGACGTTTATTGATCCATTTTGAGGTAGATTAATCCATTTTGAAGTTGATTGATCAATTTTGAAGTTGATTATTTAATTTTGAAGTTGATTGATCCCTTTTGAAGTAGATTAATCGATTTTGAAGTTGATTGATACATTTTAAACTTGATTGGTCCGTGTTGAAGTTGATTGATCCATTTTGAAGTTGATTGATCCATTTTGAAGTTTATTGGTCCATTTTGAAGTTGATTATTTGTATTTTGAAGTTGATGGGTCAATTCTGAAGTTGATTGGTCTATTTTGAAGTTTATTATTTCATTTTGAAGTTGATTGATCAATTTTGAAGTAGATGAATCCATTTTGAAGTTGATTGATCCATTTTAGAGTTGATTATTTCATTTTGTAAGTTGATTGATCCATTTTGAAGTTGATTGATCTATTTTATAGTCGATTAATCAATTTTGAAGTCGATTGATCCATTTTGACGTTGATTGATCAATTTTGAAGTTGATTGGTCCATTTTGAAGTTGATTATTTCATTTTAAAGTTGATTGATCCATTTTGAAGTGGATTGGATCATTTTTAAGTTGATGGATCCATTTTGAATTTTATGGATCCATTTTAGAGTTGATTGGTCCATTTTGAAGTTGATTGATCCATTTTGAAGTTGATTGGTTCATTTTGAAGTTGATTGGTCCATTTCGAAGTTGATTATTTCATTTTGAAGTTGATGGATCGATTTTGAAGTTGATTTGTCCATTTGGAAGTTGATTGGTCCATTTTGAAGTTGATTATTTCATTTTGAAGTTGATTGATCCCTTTTGAAGTTGATTGGTCCATTTTGAAGTTCATTATTTCATTTTGACGTTGATTGATCCATTTGGAAGTTGATTGGGTCATTTTGAAGTTGGTTGGTAAATTTTGAAGTTGATTATTTCATTTTGAAGTTGATGGGTGCATTTTGAAGTTCATTGGTCCATTTTGAAGTTTATTGGTCCATTCTGACGTTGATTAATCACTTTTGCAGTTGAGTGATCCATTTTGAAGTTGATTATTTCATTTTTAAGTTGATTGATCCATTTTGAAGTTTATTGATCCATTTTAAAGTCGATTAATCAATTTTGAAGTTGATTGGTCCATTTTAAAGTTGATTATTTCATTTTGAAGTTGATTGATCCATTTTGAAATAGATTAATCCATTTTGAAGTTGTTGATACATTTTAAAGTTGATTGGTCAATTTTGAAGTTTGTTGGTCCATTTTGAAGTTGATTATTCAATTTTAAAGTAGATTAATCAATTTTGAAGTTGATTGATCCATTTTAAAGTTGATTGGTCCATTTTGAAGTTTGTTGGTCCATTTGGAAGTTTGTTGGTCCATTTTGACGTTGATTGGTCCATTTTGAAGTTGAGTATTTCATTTTGAAGTTGGTTGATCAATTTTGAAGTAGATTAATCCATTTTAAAGTTGATTGGTCCATTTTGAAGTTTGTTGGTCCATTTTGAAGTTGATTGGTCCATTTTGAAGTTGATTGATCAATTTTGAAGTAGATTAATCCATTTTGAAGTTGATTGATACATTTTAAAGTTGATTGGTCCATTTTTAAGTTGATTGGTCCATTTTGAAGTTGATTATTTCATTTTGAAGTTGATTGATCCCTTTTGAAGTTGATTGGTCCATTTTGAAGTTCATTATTTCATTTTGACGTTGATTGATACATTTGGAAGTTGATTGGGTCATTTTGAAGTTGGTTGGTAAATTTTGAAGTTGATTATTTCATTTTGAAGTTGATGGGTCCATTTTGAAGTTCATTGGTCCATTTTGAAGTTTATTGGTCCATTCTGACGTTGATTAATCACTTTTGCAGTTGAGTGATCCATTTTGAAGTTGATTATTTCATTTTTAAGTTGATTGATCCATTTTGAAGTTGATTGATCCATTTTGAAGTCGATTAATCAATTTTGAAGTTGATTGGTCCATTTTGAAGTTGATTGATCGATTTTGAGTTGATTGGTCCATTTTGAAGTTGATTATTTCATTTTGAAGTTGATTGATCCATTTTGAAGTAGATTAATCCATTTTGAAGTTGTTGATACATTTTAAAGTTGATTGGTCCATTTTGAAGTTTGTTGGTCCATTTTGAAGTTGATTATTTCATTTTAAAGTTGATTGATCCATTTTGAAGTTGATTGGCTCATTTTGAAGTTGATGGATCCATTTTAAAGTTGATTGGTTCATTTTGAAGTTGATTGATCCATTTTGAAGTTGATTGGTTCATTTTGAAGTTGATTGGTTCATTTTGAAGTTGATAGATCAATTTTGAAGTTTTTGGATCCATTTTGAAGTTGATTATTACAATTTGAAGTTGATTATTTTATTTTGAAGTTGGTTGATCCATTTTGAAGTTGATTGGTTAATTTTCAAGTTGGTTGGTCAATTTTGAAGTTGATCATTTTATTTTGAAGGTGATGGGTCCATTTTCAAGTTGATTGGTCCATTTTGAAGTTGATTGGTCCATTTTGAAGTTGATTATTTCATTTTGAAGTTGATTAATCATTTTGAAGTTGATTGATCCATTTTGAAGTTGATTAATCAATTTTGAAGTTGATCGATCCATTTTGAAGTTGATTATCTCATTTTGAAGTTGATTGATCCATTTTGAAGTTGATTGATCCATTTTGATGTCGATTAGTAAATTTTGAAGTTGATTGGTCCATTTTTAAGTTGATTGATTCATTTTGAAGTTGATTGGTCCATTTTGTTAGTTGATTGGTCCCTTTTGATGTTGATAGATCCATTTTGAAGTTGATTATTTCATTATTTTATTTTGAAGTTGATTGATCAATTTTGAAGTAGATTAATCCATTTTGAAGTTGATTTATACATTTTAAAGTTGATTGGTCCATTTTGAAGTTGATTGGTCCATTTTGAAGTTGATTGATCCATTTTGAAGTTGATTGGTCCATTTTGAAGTTGATTATTTCATTTTGAAGTTGATTGATCATTTTTGAAGTTGATTGGTCCATTTTGAAGTTCATTATTTCATTTTGACGTTGATTGATCCATTTGGAAGTTGATTGGGTCATTTTGAAGTTGGTTGGAAAATTATGAAGTTGATTATTTCATTTTTAAGTTGATTGATCCATTTTGAAGTTGATTGATCCATTTTGAAGTCGATTAATCAATTTTGAAGTTGATTGGTCCATTTTGAAGTTGATTGATCGATTTGGAGTTGATTGGTCCATTTAGAAGTTGATTATTTTATTTTGAAGTTGATTGATCCATTTTGAAGTAGATTAATCCATTTTGAAGTTGTTGATACATTTTAAAGTTGATTGGTCCATTTTGAAGTTTGTTGGTCCATTTTTAAGTTGATTATTTCATTTTGAAGTTGATTGATCCATTTTGAAGTTGATTGATCCATTTGTAAGTCGATTAATCAATTTTGAAGTTGATTGGTCCATTTTTAAGTTTATTGGTCCATTTTGAAGTTGATTGATCCCTTTTGAAGTTGATTTGTCCATTTTGAAGTTCATTATTTCATTTTGACGTTGATTGATCCATTTGGAAGTTGATTGGGTCATTTTGAAGTTGGTTGGTAAATTTTGAAGTTGATTATTTCATTTTTAAGTTGATTGATCCATTTTGAAGTTGATTGATCCATTTTGAAGTCGATTAATCAATTTTGAAGTTGATTGGTCCATTTTGAAGTTGATTGATCGATTTTGAGTTGATTGGTCCATTTTGAAGTTGATTATTTTATTTTGAAGTTGATTGATCCATTTTGAAGTAGATTAATCCATTTTGCAGTTGTTGATACATTTTAAAGTTTATTTGTCCATTTTGAAGTTTTTTGGTCCATTTTGAAGTTGATTATTTCATTTTGAAATTGATTGATCCATTTTGAAGTTGATTGATCCATTTGTAAGTCGATTAATCAATTTTGAAGCTGATTGGTCCATTTTGAAGTTGAATGATCCATTTTGAAGTTGATTGGTCCATTTTGAAGTTGATTATTTTATTTTGAAGTTGATTGATCCATTTTAAAGTAGATTAATCAATTTTGAAGTTGATTGATACATTTTAAAGTTGATTGGTCCATTTTGAAGTTTGTTGGTCCATTTTGAAGTTGATTGATCCATTTTGAAGTTGATTGATCCATTTTGAAGTTCATTGATCCATTTTGAAGTTGATTGGTCCATTTTGAAGTTGATTATTTCATTTTGAAGTTGATTGTTTAATTTTGAAGTTGATTGATCCATTTTGAAGTTGATTAATCCACTTTACAGTTGATTGGTCCACTTTGAAGTCTATTCATCGATTTTGAAGTTGATTATTTCATTTTGAAGTTGATTGATCCATTTTGAAGTTGATTTATCCATTTTGAAGTTGATTGGTTCATATTGAAGTTGATTGGTCCATTTTGTAGTTGATTATTTCATTTTGAAGTTGATTGATCCATTTTGAAGTTTATTATTTCATATTGAAGTTGATTGATCCATTTTGAAGTTGATTGATCCATTTTGAAATCGATTAATCAATTTTTAAGTTGATTGATCAATTTTGAAGTTGATTGGTCCATTTTGAAGTTGATTATTTTATTTTGAAGTTGATTGATCCATTTTGAAGTAGATTAATCCATTTTGAAGTTGATTGATCCATTTTAAAGTGGATTGATCCATTTTGAAGTTGATTGGTTCATTTTGAAGTTGATTGGTCCATTTGGAAGTTGATTATTTCATTTTGAAGTTGATTGATCCATTTAGAAGTTGATTGGTCCGTTTTTAAGTTTATTGATCCATTTTGAAGTTGATTGGTCCACTTCGAAGTTGATTGCTCCACTTTGAAGTTGATTGGTCCATTTTGAAGTTGATTATTTCATTTTAAAGTTGATTATTTCATTTTTAAGTTGATTGATCCATTTTAAAGTTGATTGGTTCATTTTGAAGTTGGTTGGTCCATTTTGAAGTTGATTGGTACATTTTGATTTTGATAGATCAATTTTGAAGTTGATTATTTCATTTTGAAGTTGATTGATCTATTTTGAAGTAGATTAATCCATTTTGAAGTTGATTGATCCATTTTGAAGTTGATTGGTCCATTTTGAAGTTGATTGATCTTTTTTGAAGTTGATAGATTATTTTGAAGTTGATTATTTCATTTTGAAGTTGATTGATCCACTTTGAAGTTGATTGATCCATTTTGAAGTTGATTGGTCATTTTTGAAGTTGATGAATCGATTTTGAAGTTGATTCGTCCATTTTGAAGTTGATTGATCAACTTTGAAGTTGATTGATCCATTTTGAAGTTGATTGGTCCATTTTGAAGTTGATTGGTCCACTTTGAAGTTGATTATTTAATTTTGAAGTTGATTGATCCATTTTGAAGTTGTTTGGTCCATTTTAAAGTTGATTATTTAATTTTGAAGTTGATTGATCTATTTTGAAGTTAATTGATCCATTTTGAAGTTGATTGATCTATTTTGGAGTTGATTTTACTATTTTTAAGTTGATTGATCCATTTTAAGTTGATTGGTCCATTTTGAAGTTGATTAATCCATTTTGAAGTTGATTGATCAATTTTAAAGTTGATTGCTCCATTTTGAAGTTGATTGATCCATTAGAAGTTGATTATTTAATTTTGAAGTTAATTGATCGCTATTGAAGTTGATTGATCCAGTTTGAAGTTGATGTGTTCATTTTGAAGTTGATTGGTCAATTTTGAAGTTGATTAGTCCATTTTGAAGTTGATTGGTTCATTTTGAAGTTGATGGGTCTTTTGTGACGTTGCTTGGCCCATTTTGAAGTTGATTGATCCATTTTGAAGTTGATAGATCCATTTTGAAGTTTATTATTTCATTTTGAAGTTGATTGATCCATTTTGAAGTTGATTGATCCAGTTTGAAGTTAATTGGTCCATTTTGAAGTTGATTAATCCTTTTTGAAGTTGATTGGTTCATTTGGAGTTGATTATTTCATTCTGAAGTTGATTGATCCATTTTGAAGTTGACTGATCCATTTTGAAGTTGATTGATCCATTTTGAAGTTGATTGGTCCATTTTGAAGTTGATTGATCCATTTGAAGTTGATTATTTAATTTTGAAGTTGATTGTTTTATTTTGAAGTTGATTGATCAAGTTTGAAGTTGATTGGTCCACTTTAAAGTTGATTGGTTCATTTTGAAGTTGAATGTTTCATTTTGAAGTTGATTATTTCATTTTGAAGTTGATTGATCCATTTTGACGTTTATTGGTTCATTTTGAAGTTGATTGGTCCATTTTGAAGT
>NC_136500.1:147773435-147778435 GCF_053919585.1 Euprymna scolopes | reverse complement strand
CAACTAGACAAACGGCAAAATCCCACCCCTTTAATGGTGAGGTTCTTAGAGGAAAGCCGTCTACACTAATAGTTTCTTCCAACGAACTGCTAGACTTTGGAATTATTCTGGCGATAAAATGGCTGACAAGAGTCATGTTTATATTAAAACTTAATATATAAAAAACAATTAAACACAATTAAAAATTTATGTTGTAACGATCATTTTGAAATAATGGAATTTCAATCGTTTTAATCTTTTAAAAATTAATTAATTTTTAGGAAGTGTCTTTTTCTTGACAATTCAACGAATTATAGTATATATTAATTAGAAAAAAAACGCTATTTAAAAAAAGAAGCATAACAGTATTAAATTTATATCAATTATAATAATAATAATAATAATAATAATAATAATAATATAAACCTGTTTATAGGATTTCCTATCTTCAGAGTTTTGATTGTTAGTACGCGTTTAATGCTGTTTAAGGATCGTATGTTTCTAATCAAACGCATCATGGAGACAGTATAGTAAAAAACGGAGGCTTCCTAGACGGACGGATAACACGTGGAATTTACTTCAACTACGAACCCTACCAACTGTGGCTGTGTTTACACAGTTCTTAGCGGATTACAGTTTTCCCACACGGAGATAAGAACTTATCCATCTTGTAAACGGACAGCACTCCAACAATAGTTCGTTTCATTCTATCAGTTTTCCTTTAGACTTTGCCTTATTACGGAAGACCTTTTCCTTCTCCCCTTCAACGATGGCAGACAACACGCCGAATCGCGCAAGGTCTCATGCTTCTAGCTCCTCACGGTCCTTCAGCAGATCATCAGCAGATGTCGTCGCTGCTATCGCTCAAGCGAAGACTGAGGCGGCAAATCACTTTTAGTTTTCATCGACAAAGAACTCAAAATAAGAATGAAGTTGGAAAAGGTGCAGCTTGAAAAAAAAAAACAAAAAAAAAAAACAAAAAAAAAAAACAGCTACCGCCGTGGCCGAAGCGGAAGTTCTCAGGGAAGCTGTCGACGAGTTAAACGAGCGGTCTAGCTGCCACTATTTGAACCATGACCGTACACCTGCTGACCCTTACACAAGAGCCAAGGAATACCTAGCCGACCAGGAGATTATCGGACCCCAACCACTTCGAGAATACAAATATGACCAGTATAAACCTGGCGACCAATCACCTCCCTTCAGACTGAGGAGCTCATAGGGACCCACGCGATCACCCCCTGTTATCGATTTTCACCCACCCACCTCACATGTGGAAGGCACCAGATCATCCAACAACTGGGTCGTCACTGATAACAGGGATGCTTCTCAGTCCCAATATATGTCAGATTTTGTGAGGTACCTTACCCGGCGTGAATTGATTACTAATGGATTGCCACGCTTCAATGACAGACCTGAGGACTACCGAACTTGGAGTGGTCTTTCCAAAGTGCCATGAAACACCTCAGTCTCACACGTAGTGAAGAAATAGACCTCCTAGTAAAGTGGCTCGGTAAAGAGTCAGGAGAACATGCAAGAAGATTAAGGTCAGCCCACTCGAATCATCCAGAGAAGGAACTTAGGAGAATATGGGACCGACTCGAAGAATGCTACGGTGCCCCCGAGATAATAGAGGATGCGCTCTTTAAACGAGTGGACGATTTTCCAGGGCTGTCTAACAGTGATTCTGTGAGACTAAGAGAATTTGGCGATCTAGCTACTGAACTCCTGTCGGCTAAGGAAGATGGAGACCTTCCTGGACTTGCTTCTCTGGATACCGCACGAAGACTTCGTCCCTTCATTGCAAAATTGCCATCCTCGCTTCAAGATAGATGGTTATCTGTCGGCTCTGAGTACAAAGAGTTCCACCAAGTCATGTTCCCTCCATTCAAAGTGTTGGTGAACGTTATCACACAGCAAGCTAGGATAAAAAAATGATTCGAATTTCACGATTAACCCACGGGTGGACAAGTTCCCCCACAAGAACACAAACACAGAGCAATATCTGTGAACAAAACTGAAGTGTCTCTCACAGTTTCCAACTTTGAGAGTCGACAAAACAAGAATGAGCACATACCCAAGGAATATTGCCCACTGCACAAGGTCTTCCATCCATTGTCAAAATGCCGCGCCTTTCGAGAGAAACCCTTGAAAGAACGCGAGACTTTCATAAGAGAAAATGGCATCTGCTTCAAATGTTGCTCATCTACAGCACACACATCCAGGTTCTGCAGAACTAACGTTGAATGCAAGGAGTGTGACAGCGAAGAACACAACACTGCTCTTCATCCAGGGCTACCTCCATTGATCGTCGATGTGTGACCTACTACAAAGCACGGCGAGGAGGACGACTACCCGGCAGCAGTCAGATTGGTCTCACAATGCAAACAGGTATGCGGTGGCGACTTGTCGGAAAGGTTTTGTTCTAAGGTTTGCCTAGTGAATGTTTACCCAACCGACCAACCAGACAAGGTGGTAAAGATGTACGCCATCATAGACGAACAAAGCAACCAGTCCTTAACACGCTCAGAATTCTTCGACACCTTCAAGAGTGACGGACCGAGTTTCCCTTACTCCCTGAAAACCTGTGTCGTAGCAATACAGACCACAGGAAGTAGAGCAGTAGGCTTCCAAATGGAATCCCTAAATGGAAAAACCAGCATCCCACTCCCCAGCCTGGTCGAGTCTGATGAAATATCTAATGATAGGTCCTGCATCCCAACCCCTGAGGCAGCATTCACCACCCACACCTTAAAAGGATAGCTCACCTCATCTCCACCATGGTGCCTAAAACTTCTGTTATGCTCCTTCTCGGACGAGACATCTTAAGAATCCACAAGGTGCGTCAACAAATAAACGGCCCCCACGATGCTCCGTATGTCCAGAAATTAGACCTGGGATGGGTCATAGTAGGCAACGTCTGCTTAGGGAAGTTTCACCCTCCACCCATCATAAAGACATTGCATACCTATATATCCGAAAAGGTATACCCTACCCTTTTTGCACTATGCCAAAACAGCCTTGAAGTTAGAGAAGGTACAGCACCAGTAATAGACCATACCCTACCGAAATGGAAGGTTACCCATTTCAACAGACAAAGGACGATGAAAAGATAACGCCTTCTATTGAGGACGTCACCTTCCTCAACATCATGGAAAAGACAAAAACAACAGTTGGATTGCTCCACTACCCTTCCGATCCTCCCGATGTTGTCTCCCCCACAATAAGAAACTAGCTGAAAGAAGATTTTCTTCATTGAAGCGCAGCCTCGACAAGAAGCCAGAGACACAGCGGCACTTCTTTTCATTCATGGAAAAGCTGTTTGAGAATGGTCATGCTGAGGCAGCCCCCACTTAGAAAGGGAAAGGGATGCTGGTACCTACCAATCTTTGGTGCATACCATCCTAAAAACCTGGGGAAATCAGTTGTCTTCGACGCCAGCGCCAAATATGATAGGGTCTCTTTGAACGATGTGCTGTTGAGCGGACCTGACCTTAACAGCACTCTGGTCGGAGTCCCCACTCGCTTCCGCAAGGAAATTGTTGCCGTCACTGCAGACACCGAACTAGTGAAAGAAGAACATAGGAACTTCCTAAGATTCCTCTGGTACCGTGAAAACGACTCAACCCAAGGAATCGCCGAATACCGAATGAGAGTTCACGTCTTCGGCAACAGCCCATCTCCAGCTGCAGCTATCTATTGCCTCAAGCAAGCAACCAGAAGAAATTACTATGATCCGACAGTTAAGCAATTAGTCAATCGGAATTTCTACATCGAAGTAATTGAATCGATGAACACCTCCAGTTTTATTAACGCAAGCATTTCTTTGCCATTTGCGGCCCGGCTAAACATATACGTTCCGATGTTCTCTGTTAGACATGATACCAAATAGTAGCCCATTATGATCCAAGTGGCAAACTTGTCAGGAGCGTTTGAGATATATTAATTGACTGTGAACTGTGAGAATTAATATATAGACTATTTACACGTAAGTGCTAAAATAGTTTACACCTAGGTGCTAAAATAATTTACACCTAGGTGCTAAAATAAATTAGATTTCCAAACGAAAAAGAATAAGCGAATATTTACTTTATTTGCCATGATTTATAAATAAAAAAATTAAATTACACCAAGAAAATCAATGTTATCTCTGGGAATGGAATTCTCGGCCATGCGTCCTTTACTTTCATGTTTTAAATAAACAATCTTCTGATAAATAAATAAATAATCTGTGTTGTTTTTATTGTCAAAAATAAAATAAAAGGTCATTTTTGGAATCGGAAATGATGCTGAACTTTTCCCGATTCCGATATCGATTCCGATATTCCCAAAAGTTCCGATTTTTCCGATTTCCGATTCAGATTAATCGTCCCAACACACACACACACACACACACACACACACACACACACACACACACACACACACACACACACACACACACACACATACTTATGATATAAATTTACTCATGCAAATATTATTAGCTACATATGTGCATACATGTTTCAGCTGTGATCTCGTTAGAAACCTAGTTTCCTTCGGTCTTAGGTGGATTACCAAAGGGATTGTAACTGAAACATATACGCACATATGTAGCCAAAAGTATATATATATATTAATACACACACACACACACACACACATATATATATATATTTCCCGGGACTCACCTTGTATACATATATATATATATATATATATATATATATATATATATATATATATATATATATATATATATATATGTATATATATATGTATGTATATATATATATATATATATATATATATATATATATATATATATATATATATATATATATATATATATATATATATATATATATATATATACAAGGTGAGTCCCGGGAAACGGAAGCTGTTAAAGAAAACAAAAGATCTAAAGCATCCCTTTCCCGTGACTCGCCCTATATATATATATATATATATATATATATATATATATATATATATATATATATATATATATATATATATATAATCCCGTATACATACAG